>NW_019103878.1:930866-938745 GCF_001856785.1 Myzus persicae
GATCAAATATTTTCAAAACATAGGATGGAAAATTGATATATAATATTTGGTATGTAATAATTTGAAAATGTTATGACTATATTTCGGTTTAGATATTTTGAGGTCAAATATTTTCAAAACAACCGTATAATATTCTGCAAAAAATATTTGCTGTGTAACCTAATTCAAATATTATGAAAATATTAATGTTTTCAAATTGCTGTGTGGGGAACCTAATTATAATTCAATTATTAATAATTTACATACCAGATGTAGACGTGTGAAAATAACTGATAACTTATCATATTCAATAAATGTTAAACATAGTTTAATTACCTTGCATATAAATGACAATTGCATTAGTCTGACGAACATTGACTTCGCTCGCCTCTAGCAAATACAAAATTTGATCGATTTGTATATTGCAGAAAAACAGAAGCGATTACCCAGTTACCAGGCTACATTTACCACAGCTTACGAATTGATTAAAAACGATGTCAGGGGTCTTCCCGTCAATTGTCAGAGGAATGAATTTACAAACCAATATATTCAAAACTATGACTTTAGTTATTATTCACATCTGCAAAACGACGACATATCATTTTTACATGAAATATTACAATTTAATTTCAACGCAATGATATATGATCATATGATATTACAAGATCCATTAGTGTAATAATTGTTTATTAATAAAAATATATGTATGCAATCATAAATCTTTTTTTTTTGTCGAATACGGTTCTCATTAATCCAGGAGAATATAAAAATAATTAATTTGACTTGATAGAAAACTTAAATAGTTTTTGCTATTAAAAGTATTACATATAAAATATCTGATGATGTTATCCACGAATTTTGATTTGAATCAAAACCTAGCCATTTGACAAACATTTTATTCCCCATTTTTTTTATAATACGTTCAACGAGGAAAGTGTCTGGATAATCTGTTAATTTAATTTCCTGTTCGTAAAAGCCACTTAAGATTATATTATCTGATCCATCTTTTAGTTGGTAAGTTACTGGATTTGTCTGTAAGATTTTTGCAATAGTAAATATTTCAGTTGTACAATTTGGGGTATATCCTTTACCAAAAACATGTTTATACTTGGATATTCTTACTTTATCGTTAATTTTAAATTTAGGTTTACACGTTTCATTATTTTATATGTACATTTAATTTAATTTTGTTTGGATCCATTCGAGCTTCACTTGGTGTACATTTGATTGTGCTATGTTTTGTATTATTATAGTTTTGTATAATTTGTGTTATTGTATTGTACCAATTCCATGTACCTGTTGCTGTAAAATGCCTGTATATATTATTTTTAAGAGTTTGTATTACGCGTTCGCAAATTGAACACTTGATAACACTGTATGAACTGAAATGTTTAATTTTGTATTTTTTCATCAAATCTTGAAATTGATTATTATAAAATTCTGTGCCATTATCTGTCTGTAGCAATTTTGGTTACTTTAAATTCAAATGGTTCTATGGTTGTATTGTTATGGACGTTACTACGTTTAGCGCGTACCCTAGAAAAATGAGTGTTAAATGGAGACAAGTTAATTCGTGGAACCTTAGTGTTATTAATTTTGGCTATTTCTACGTTTAACTGTTTTTCCTCATATTTCATTCGATCATACAGGGGTTTTACAACGACTGCCCACTTATGAAACCTTGGCGTTTTAGGTTNTTAGGTTTTCCATCTTCTTTTAAATGAACCCCAGTAGTTTTCAAAATGTTGTAATAATTTTCTATATCTTCCACGGTCATATTTTTTGGTTCCTTCTCGCATAATAAAGACTTTAGCCCCATAGTCCATTGATAGAATGTATTAAGCAGTACTAAGTTACCATGGCTAAAAGTTAGAGGGTGTTTTCCTATTTTATATGAATCACTGGCTTTATCATCCCTTATAGCAATTTGTAGACATTTATATTTAATAGATATCCAAATTGTATACAAATTTGGATGTTTAAAATTATATATTCATATGAGATGGATGCAATAATTAATAACGAATATTGTAATGTTGATATCATTGAGATATATTTAGAATATCTGAGTTTAAATATATGAAAATAGATATTTTTGCGTTATCAATAGTCTATCATGTGTAGGATATTTATTAATAGTTATACTCATAATATCTAACTATTGATATTTGTATTTAAATATTAATAATATGTGTGATAATATAATAATAATAATATAATAAAAAAAAATAATATAATAATAATAATATAATATCTATTAATAATTATCTATAATGCGATAAATTAGTAATATTCATAGGTTGTAATAAGTTAAATATCAACTGTATATTTAATGATGGATACTGCTGCAATATATGTTATTCAATATCTTCCTAGCTAAATATTATAATATTATATTATTTACTATATAACTTACAACATTACACATAATTAATGTTATGTAGGTATCCAAATTATGTAATTTATATTACATTACAATTTAGTTTATATATATATATAATAGTTGAATACTTAGGTACTTATGATTATTATTTATTATGGTGCTAATTTTTAGTAATTATAGGTATGGATATAATATAAATTATTATACTTAATTCATTGTAGGTACCAATAGTTTTATACATACACATTTAACTAATTATAAATCTAGCTAGGTAGGTATCCTCTTTCATGCATAAACCTAATTTGAAAAATGTCAAGTGTATTTTTGATTATTAATTTAATTAATTATTGAAAGTAGATAAAATTGGTAGACACTGTCCTGTATTATAGTGTGTTTGACTATAATAGACTATATATAACTGTTGTAGATTTGTAGTATTGTGTACTATACTATAGATTATAGTAAATATTTGTATTATATACTATTATTCTAATATAGGCACCATGGTTTATGATAAATTATTATACTAAACATTGTAATCACTAATCATATAATTTTAATTTTAATTATGTTAAATCAATGATAGTTTAGTTTAGAGACTAAAATACAAAAAATTTACATTATAATAGTGTTAATATTATAATTATATAAAATGTATATTATTATTGCAGTAACTGAGAATAAAATAAAAAGGTAGGTAAGTACTAATATATATTTATAAGTGTATAAGATTTAAATTATAATTAGCTGCATGTTTTACAGGACAAATAAAACTTTTAGAAAAATAATAATATGAATATGAAATAATAAACCATGTGAGTATATTGCTTGTGACACTATTCGTACTGTACCTATCTAATTGTTATGTACTAACTAATATTCAAATTGTTGTATCCAACATAAGAGTATATAATAACAATTACTAACTAATAATGATCAGCTGATTGAGGTTAAGCATTAACTTCAAGCGCAGACTTTATTTTTTTTTTTAATTATAATATATTCTTTAACTATACATCACTTTTCAATTTATTATTACAATATAATATTGTTAATAAACATTTATGTATTATTAGGTATGCCAAATTAGGTATATTATTAATAGTTATTACTTTATTAGTCATTGATCATTATTTAGTTCATGTTATTAGTACTAACTAATAATAGTACCTAAATAAGTATTTTTGTATAATAATGATTCTTGTAATAAGTAATTTTTTACAATTAATACTATATACGACGTCGTATATAATATTTATTTTGTTATTTATTATCATCATTAACACTTATCGGTTTTAACTTTTTAGTTCCCGCCAGAACGCATAAATGCATAATGCATATTTTGTTTTTATCTCGTTTATACTTACGGTTAATAGATAAATATATATTAATATATTAATATATCTATTAACCGTGGTTTATACTATTATTCTGTGATACTAATGATAAGAGCGTCTAGGAGATCTTCACAGATAACTCGGAGATAATATTTTTTGGTTATGGTTCATAATTTCATATTATATTTGAGAGTCATTGTTACCGTTACGCGCCTTTCGCTGTTTCGCATCACGTTACTTTGTGTTCGCGTCTAACGAAAAATCTCACGGTCTTTAAAAATTATAAAAGGTAACTATCAATTATCATCACATATTTATTTTTTATTAAGTTAGAAGGTTGCTCGTTTTATGTATTGCATATCTAAACAAATTATTACTTATATTATATGGTAACATGTTTCGAGAAAATAATTCTAGTACGTCTACCAAGCGTAGAAGATTAAGAAACGAACTTCATTTAATTCATAATTTGTCGCAAAACGTTTCATCCGATTCACCAATTGTTCAAGACCCCATACCTAATGTCAGTGCACCATGCGAGTTGAATAATGATTGCATTTCATCTCAAGATCCTGTGACTAGTATTTGTAGTAATAACCATAATCTATGTATTATTTCCGACAAAACTAATGTAAATAATGAACATGATTTTGAATCATTTCTGTCTGACAAAAGTAATGATGAAAGTGATAGCAGTGATGAGAATGATATTTGTAGTAGAGTAGAGCCACCTATTACGCATGCTTTAATTAAATGGGCAATTGAACATAATGTACCAAATAATAGCTTTGACAACCTTCTTAAAATTTTAAAAACTCATAAATGTTTTAGTGAATTTACTTGTAGAACTTTATTTAAAACACATTCAGATATTTCCTATGAAAAACCCATTGAAGTGAAACAAGTTTCTCCTGGTATATATTATCATTTTGGTGTAGCTTATAATATTAAAAAACATTTAGATAAAGATTTTGTTGATGAAACTATTAGATTGGTTATAGGAGTAGATGGCTTGCCACTATCCAAAAGCTCTGGAAGTTGTTTTTGGCCAATGTTGGGGTACATTAGACAAAATAAAGATCAATCAGTATTTCCTATTGGCATATATTGGGGCAACCGAAAACCAGACAACAGTAATGATTTTATGAAGGATTTTGTAGATGAAATAACTTATCTGATCTAAAATGGGATTGATTTAGACAATAAAACACTAACAGTTGCAGAACATAGAAATCTTGCCATTGACTCATTTTGTTGTGATACACATTATACTTCTAACGAAGAGTCACACGGGTTTCTTTTCTTGTACTAGATGTACAGTTAAAGGTAAATACCTAGAGAGACGTGTATGTTTCTCAGATTTGGAATGTTCTAAACGTAACCACAACAATTTTGTTCATCAAATTCAACGACAGTATCATTCAGATGGTAAAATTAGTGAAATACTAAATATCCCAGGTTTAGATGTTGTTAAACAATTTAGTATTGATTACATGCATGCTGTGTGCCTTGGTGCCATGAAAAAACTGCTTATGTTATGGAAAGGTGATAAAATTGCTCGTTCTGATTTAAATAAGCAAAAATTTAGTACTCGTGTTATAAAACAAATTTCTGAAAGACTTTTAACATTGAAAAAACAAATATCTTGTGATTTTGTACGTAAACCTAGGTCATTAGATGAATTAGCTAGATGGAAGGCAACAGAGTTGAGATTATTTCTTTTATATGTTGGGCCAATAGCAATGTATTCAATTGTTCCTAATACAGTTTACCAACATTTTCTATCTTTAAATATTGCAATGACTATATATTTGAGTCCAAATTTTAACCATTTGGCACAGTATGCAAAATTATTTATGCATGATTTTGTTAAAAAATTTGGTTCTATATATGGTGAACATCTTATATCTCACAACATACATGCATTGATTCATTTACACGAAGACTGATAGTTACGGTTCTCTTGATAATGTTAGTTGTTTCAAATTTGAGAACTACATGAGTACGCTGAAAAAAATGGTTCGTAAAAACGACAAACCTATCCAGCAGGTAGTCAAAAGATGCGTGGAACGTAATGCATCGTTATCTTTTACATCAAATTTGTCAAAACTAAACAATATTTTTTTCACATATGAAAATATACATTTAGATGGACCACTAATAGATGGGACATCATCACCACAATATAAAGTTTTAATTTTAGAAAAAATGAAAATAAAAATAAATTCTGATGCAGATTCTTATGTTGGTTTAAAAGTAAATGGTGTCTTAAATATCATTAAAGTAGTTAATATTTGTTATAGCAAAATCCTTAAAACACAGATTGTACTTGGTAGAAAATTCCAAAATTTAGAAAAATTTTTTGATAAACCTATAAAAAGTGAACAAATTGGAATTTATAAAGTAAGTGATTTTTCAAAACAAATGTATATTTGGAAAATTGAGAATATAATGATAAAATACCTCATTTTATCAACTGAAGATTTAAACTTTAAAGTAGCTTATCCTATTATTCATTTTATAAATTAAAATCCTATTACTGTAGGTTAATACATGTATATAATTATGTATGTTGTATTCTATTTGTAGTTGTTTAATTCCCATTATATTTACTTAACAGTAGGCTTAAATTTTATTATAATATACCTATGGGTAAATATATTTTTATTTTGTTTTTATAGTGGATAGTTATGTGAAAAGTGGTGAATAGCTTTTATTTTTAAGTATATTATTTTAATTAAAATCTTAACGCATTAGTATGAAGTATGGTTATTTGTAATTCTTTTTATATTTGACGTTTATTTTTAGGTATCTGCAGCAGCATATATTTTTTGTAATAATAAACCAACAGTATAATATTATTATGGCCATGCAGTGGACTGTAGTCCATTTTTAAAATGACAATTCTGTTGAGCCTGTTCCTTCATACTGGGTTAACAAAGAAGGAACTGTCTGTGTTTGGCCGAATAATAGTAGTAATGCTAATAAGCTACGAATGAACAGAGCAAAACCAAATATATTCGATTTCACTTCATATAAATGCAGAATACTACTAACAAATATTGGTAAACTATTGTAATATAATAATAGACAAAAATATTAAATGTGCACAATACACATATTAAAGTGCAGATAATTTTTGTAATGTAATATATTTTTATAATTTTTAGTATCTTTTGATAAAGCTCAAGAAATTGCAGAAAAACGTTTGTATCCATCTGATGTTTCTGATATGGATAATGAGTCATTCAAAACTAAAGAAAACAAAACATTACCTGTACATTTCAAACCGCCTGCTGCCGGTATTATTATATCAAACTCAATAAACAATAAGCTAAAAGAACTTAAAAATAATATTTGATCCTATTATTTCTGTTTTTTCAATAGAAACATCAGTAAAAAGAAAATGTAGAACTAATCTTTTTGATTTAAGTAAAACACAATCAGACGATGCAAATTCAGAATTATGTTAGTAATACAGCGTAGTTGTATAAAGTTGTGAAATAGTTAAATTTGATTAAACATTTTATCTATTCTACTAATATGTTTTATTTTACAGCATCTAATGATGATACAGTTGCTGACAAAGATTATGTTATACCAACTGCTAATTCAAACTTAAATAGCAATTATATTTTTGAAGAATCCGATAATGTAGAGCATCATACTACTTATTCCTTAGTTGGTGGTATGTACCTATTATTTTATTTATTTTATTTTTGTGTATATTTTAATGTTGTACATACAATTTATAAATATGTTGATGTTACCTTTTTATATTATCTAGGCTCAAAAAATAATTCTAAGCCTTTTCATCAAAAGCCACATGAAAAAACAACTAGTTTTTTGACATTACTTTCACAGCCATCGTGCAGCCACTCTCCGCCGATACATGCTGCAGGTAAAGAATTCATTATTTAGAAAAATTAATAATTGTCTATAAATAATTGTTAATATCAACATAAGTTATAAATATAACGTACTACACATTTTTATTTTGAATACAAATTTAAACAGCTTTAAGGGGATTGGAAGTGCTCCATTTCTAAGGAGTAAGCGATAGGCATTTAGTTTAACAGTTGAAGTCGCTTACTGCTGTTGTGTGAGTAGTAAATGCTCATTTGTGTGAGACACACGCCACCACTACTACCCGCATATTCTACAACAATGCGATATTCAT
>NW_019103879.1:0-85707 GCF_001856785.1 Myzus persicae
GCGTTGTGTTTTTTTTGGCAACATGGAGTAGCGGCCGTTGAAGTTTTCCCCGGCGATGCCCGCGGAAAAGATGACGTTAACGATGAAAAAGGGTAATCAGACATCGACGGATGTCTGATTCCTTTACCGTGTATACGGATATTATGTACGTATTATTATTATTATTTTGTGTATCTGGCCGGTACAAGATGTTTGAATATGCATTACTATTATTATTATTATCACCGTCTGATCAGATTATTATTATTATTGTTATTATTGCCGTCTATTTTATTAAGACCGAGTTTTACGCCCGTCCGAGCTTTCTCGGCACCAAATTAATATAACCAGCCCAAATACCTTATTTTGTCTATTGAGTTTTTTATTTATTATTATGATCATTACTGTCACCCATAATATGTCCATCCTTTGAATATATAACATGGGATTAATATAAAGGAAAGAAAAACAAAAACAAGAAAAGAAATCCACGACGCTCCGGCCCTTCGGGTCTCGGCTCGTGGTTGGCGGCCTTGCCCAAAACCGGCGGGTACCCACATGACTCTCGAGCCATGAGCAATATGTCCCGAGATGTCACAAACATTTTAAAAATCATTGTGTGTATAAAATATAATAATATACTCTAAAAGTTTCAAGTACCCACGAATAAGATTTTCAACTTACATCAAAATATGGCGAACAATTTTTTATTGACATTGCGTCGGCTGTTTATAAAACAATTAATAATCAAACATTTCACATACCTATAAATAGTTCAACACTAGTCAAAGTCTTCGAACATTTTTTGTTGTATAGAAAACGAGGGTATACAAATTCAGTGAAAATTTCATGGATCTACGGTATTTCTTTTTAGAGTTACATCAAAAACTGAAATTTATTTTGTTAAAAACTGGTTTTCTGTAAAAATTCCCGTTTTTCCTTAATTTTGTGTTTGTTTTTCCTGCCGCTTTTGAAAACTATTGGGGATTTTTTACTAAGCACTAAAACTCACATGATCAGTAGATTTCAATACCGTAATTGAAGAGTTTAAAGTTTTAAGTCCTGTAGAAAGAAGATTACCATTATAATATTTTTATTTTTATTTTTTATGTTCTAACGTAGGTTACTATCCATTAGGTATATAGGTATATACTTTATTGTAAAAATATATCAACATTTTGTGAAGCACAACATTTAATCAATATACATTTTTATGAATTGATATTTTGCATTAAATTTATCCTTTTTTAGATTGAGGTTAGGTTAGATTTGCTTAGGCCCATATAAGGGAAAGCGGCCGAATTTTCTTCATGGCACACCCCATACAAAATTCCTGCGCACGCCTATGCTCACATCATTGCAAAATCAATACATTCATCGCTCCGATCAGAATCTAAAATTTAAAAAATCAGAATTTGAATAAATTAAAGAAAAATATGGAATTGACCAAATTTGGTGAATCCCCTTTAATCTTTATATCATATTAGATATGATTAGCCAAGATTTAGTCTGTTCGGGTAATATACCTAGAAAAAGACAATGAGTAATTAATTATTAATGTTTATCTGCACATATATATATAAATGTGTAGTAAATATAATAAAATATAAAACAATTTCGGTTAAAATAATTATTTATATTAACTACACGATAGTGAAGCATTTGATCTTAAAACCTTTTGCCTTCGGCGTTTTATATTTAAAATAAATATAGCGGTTTCGTTTTTTACCTTAACCGTTATTAACTTAATGCGATTAGCTTCAACGATGTATTGTTTAGTCGTCTATTATTGCATACGGCTGTTGTAGCTAATAGGTAATCACATTTAGTTCGTTAAAAATAGGGAAAGAATACTGCGGGCGTTTTACGGGCGTAGATCTGCGTATTTTAGCCGCTGTTCAGTAAGACGGAAAGACAAGAGTGTTCATTTTTGGCGGGTGCTCAGTAAATCGTATGATTGGATTGCGACGGAAAACAGTGGAGGCTGGAACATAACGTATTTGAACATTTATATTTTTTTATTTCCGCCGTGATTTAGCTCATACCTCGTCCGCATAATATTATGTGCAATTAACGTCATTAACGTCAATCCAAGCGTGTTTATTATACCCGCGGATTATTATTATTATTTTTCCGCGCTTTTCGTCGCTCCTTCATTTTCCACCGCGGTTCAGGGGGCACAATGTATTTTTTTCCAAGAATTTTAAAGACCTCCGCCGTTTATACTCGTGGATTTATACGTTGCTTAAGATTATAACATAAGTCATTCTCCTCTTCTGTTTCCATTTTTTTTGTTTTTTTTTTACCGATCAACGATGAGATATTATTGTGGTTTGTCACGATGATTTGAACTCGGTGCATTTGCAGAACTGCATTTGTGCATTTTACTTTTGTGAAAACGCGGTCACATTTACAAATCTAACTATATCTCTTTGTGTGGGGCCCAGTAGTGGTTCTCAATGTTTTTATATATACGAGCCACCCACACATTTTTAAAATATTTTGCATGTACTCCACTTGACCAAAAAATGTTATTTTTGCTTATCAAAAGTGTATTCTTTATTTTACATGTTTCGAATTTTGTTTTATTAGGAACTACACAATTATGATAATATAACCATTTAACGAATAAAAAGAAACTGAAATATTCACAATTATGATTTATTTTATATTATTATTAACATCAAATAAACCAAATAATATTTAATAGGAATAATGTATCATTCCATTCTTTGATGAAGGGGGATTTTTTTGCTTACCACCTATGAGCTTTCCACGCTCCACAGGTTGAGAAATGCTGAGGTAAGAAGTATAAGTAATAGCAAGGTGGCTTAATGGTTTGTTGATTAGGTGTGTAAATAGAACAACAATAAAATAGTAATAGTGTTATATTTTGTCACGTACTTACCTATATTTTAATTTGGTCTCACAAGTATATTTCACTGTGTTCTGCACACGTTTAGATTTATGCCATCATATTGTATGATAATAACGTATTATGAACTATTGAAAGTTTGAAAATATAATCTTGAAAATGCACCCAAAATGTTGCAAGGCCACAACTTTTAAACGGTACATAGGTACTTGTAATGTTGTGTATAAAATTAATTGCAATATGTTTTTTAATATTGACATTATGTTATGTATTGACACGATTGAAAGTGGCTGACTGGCCGAGAACGCGTTAATCGAGTCTTGATAAATTAATAACATAATTATACATGAATAGGCATTTAAAATAAATTGTGTTAGGGATGAATATCATCAAGTGCAACAGGCTTTTTAATTTGTTTAAAAGAATATACTTACAATCTGTATAATAGTAGCTACCTAACACAATAAGTAAAATGTGAGACAGTTTATTAGACTTGTTTATCTTGGGAGAAGGGAGTGTGTCCAGTTATTGGTAAAACAATCGTCAAAAAACTAAAAAAAAAAAACCGGAGCTTCAGAACATCATAATATAGAGAACGAAATGTAATTCAAAGGTTTATTGTAGCTTACTGAAGATACACCTGACCGGATGTGTATTGTTGTACTTAGTACATTTTTTTTAAGGAAGGGAAACTCCGAGTAAATAGCTGTTTTAAAATTGAGTTGAAAACTAGGGTTCGTTATTTTCTGGAAAACAATTGGGAGATTTGACGAATTCCTATCTTAAGTACTTCTCGTGTTGAATTTGGGGAGATATACCTACCGCGCGGAAGTGCTTTTTTAGTTGTTTTGCCCCAAACTGTAATTTCTGGGTAAAAACCGACAAACCGTACACACCGTACTCGATCCAATTTAAACTCCTTATACCGCTCTTACGGTATATTATGTATTACCCAGAACAGTACTATAGAGCCTTATATAGCTCCGTTCGGAATATTGTGTGCATTCACCGGCGAAACTCGTTATTAATTGTGTATTTTTTTTTTTTTTTTGTCTAGTCTGAGAAGAATTCAACACCGTTATCCAGACTCCGGACTTGTAGCAATCTTTATCTTAATTGCTATAGTGGTTTAAATCATTTCTCAGGGGTTTCGTTTAATTTAATAGTAAAGTGTTTTTTTTTTTTTAAATTATATTGTCTGATTAAATTGAGTATGAATATAAAACTGTTGGTTTTAAAATACATTGTTGATTCATTTTTCATTCAATATTAAAGATTGCAGATATTTTATTATGTTTTTCTAAATATTAAGCTGTTTGAAGGATTACTATTGAATAATAAAAATGTGCATGTTATTATTGTTGGAACATATTTAGGTATTAGATCGATAAAAAACGTTAACTGTTAATTGAAAAATGTTTTTAGTACTCATTCCTAATATTGTATTTGAAAACAAATATAGGTTCTTCACTTCGACCTGAATAAGAATGGATAATGTTTAACAAATAAATAAAAATTAAATAACAACATATCGGTATAATGTTATTACCATCAAATCAATGAATTTCATGTCTAAAAAAATACATAGGTATGACAAAAAAGGCAAAAACCCTCAAAGGGTCTTTCTAAAAATAAATATTCATTTCTAGGTCAAATTTAAAATTAGTATAAGTAATGAACGCACGTGTTATATTTTTGAGGCAATGTGATTGTGCCATTTTCGGGAAACCGTGAGTTAAAGTAAACGATTTTTTTTTTAGAAACTAATATAATATTTTACAGTCACGCAATAATATAAGCACATGTATATTATGTGCCAAATATGCAATTCACTTGTTTAAATTATAAACACTTTAAGAATTATTTCAAGTTTTCAAATTTGTATTGATATAAAAATAATCAAGTATATATTGTTATTTTGTGATAGTTATTATGATGAGTATAATTTACAGAAGTTATATTGTTAATAACGAAAATATGAAATCATATTTTCTATGGTTACTTATGAAAAGTTGATAATAATTAAAATAATTCAATAATTACGCACTTACAAAGATAATATCAATTTTAATATACGTTTGTCGTCGTTGGTTATTACTTAGTAACATAAAATATTTATCATTTCCCTAACTTTTGAAACCAAAAATATCACTCTTTTTAAATCACTAAAAAAGTGGGTCATAGTTGTTATAAGCATTAAAAATAATTATTCTTAAAAAAATGTATTTTCTCGTCGGTAGTATACCTACAATTTATAATATCGTTAATATCAAGTATAGTATAATTTTGTGAATAAATAATAAGAAACAGTCTTATTTGTTTATTCCGATCATTATACACGAAATGGTAGTTTTTTTTTAAATCCAAACTACTAATAGCCACGGTGTAGTACGATTTCAAACATTTGAAAACAGTGCTGTCTGTCTGGATAACATTTATCTAACCTATATTATACTAATATATGCCTTGTATAGTAATAATATTATTGTTGTAGTACTGTGTGTTTAGTAAATTGCCAATACGATAATGTAACACAGCTGACAAGTGTTCCGTGTGTGACGGACAGCAATGTTGGAATCATTATTTTGAAACACGTATTGGTACCTACGCGTTGTATAAATGATCATAATACTGTATTATTAAACAACAAAACAATACCTAATACGAATTTATTTTGTTCACAGGTTGCAGTGCAGTTTGACGAGTATGAATTAGGATTACAAATTTAAAACTCAAACATTTCGATGATATATTTTACGGGGTGTAAGCTATGCGAGAAGGCGTAGAGTGTATAGGTGAACGGTCTTGTTAAACAACCACTAACAAACGATGATGGTTTTCATAACAAGGCGAGCATGAGTCATAAAAAAAAAAATATATATCCGACACAAAAGTATTTGACTCACAGACTGCAAACACGATAATATAATAACAACAAAATACGAGAGGGGCATAATGATATTTTTGGGTATTATTTAATATAGCCAGATGTGCATCGTGACGGATATACCTCATTTGTCGTCCACTAGCCCCATAGTATGTGAAATACTTCAGTTTTCATTTCAGACATCATCGTTAACTTACAGACACTGGCATATTTCCTCGTGATGATATTGAAGTCATGAGACTTTGTTACTTCGGAGGTACAACGTTATTGTTTTCAGACATATTATTTTGTATAACATAAAATACGATTTATGCGAAACCATTTCTGTGTATTTTATATTCTTACACAAACCAACAACTATTTACAAGCGTATAGCAAAAAGAGAAAATACCGATATCAAGTTATTATAATCAAAATTTCACGATGACATTCACCTATTTAATATTCCGCGTAAAATATAAAGCATTTACTTACATTAAATTCCAAAAACATTTTACTGACAATTTTATAAATTGTTATTTAAATTTTAATAAGGGCTAAAGTATAGGTAACCGCTACGCTGTGCCGGGACAGTTGTAGGAGTCGAGTGTACATCGTCATTGAATAAAAAACAAAAATGGATTTGTTAAATTCGATGATATACCATTGCATTCGATAAACGATTCTGAGAGGAAACGGTCTGTCAGCTTGCTGTCATATTTAAGTATCATAATTATCGTGGTAATTTATTTTACTATTTATAGTAACACAGTATTAAATATAATTATTCAATATCTTATGCTATTAGTAATATGTAATTAAAATGTCTTGAAAGTATCAGTGAGTATATAAAATATTGTATATAAACTTAAAAGTTTCAGATCCACCCGAAAAATATTGTTGAACTACAACAAAATAACAAAATTTGTTATTCTTTGTCAAAAACACACCAAATATTCTCAATATTCAAACTATAAAAAAAACATTTCATTTATTTTGAGAATGTTTGGTTCCAATATGAACTAATTTTTATGAGGAACCTATTGTATTCAATTGTCGAGTCTTAGCTATACAAATTGTACACTATAAATTTACTAACTTCGTGATTTTGACTAGTTTCGTTAACATTTTAACTTAGGAACCAATAACGAAATTCCTATACTGTGTCACTATAGGCAACCAGGTAGACAGGATTCACTATGTATTTTTTGTAAACAAAAGTTGTTCTCTGTCCAAACGTTCAAAAAAAATATTGAGATCATATTATATTTTCATTATTTTTTTTTCATTATATTTCAACTCATGATATTTTGTATTAATTTTTTAAACTCTTAACTAAGTGAATACATTTTTATTGACATAATATATAAAAAATAAAACTAAGAAATATCGAAAATATCAGATATTTATGAATATCTAGCTCAAAAAGTGTCAAGTGTAATTTAAAATTTTTATAATAAACCTGTAAAAAAAAAAAATGAAAATGAACATATATTATGGTAAAAAGATAATTGTTTCAAGTATTTGAGATTACTTAATCCATTTTTTTAAATTTTCAATTTTGACCTTCTGAAGTTATCAACTAGATACAATTTTCTAAGAGAAACCAACCATAATAATGAAATTGAAGTAAATTTTTACTTAAAGATCGACCAATCCCAGTGATATATTTTCGAGTGACTGCAGAGATAAATGGATGGCGCCTGCACGGACACGTCGAAATCACCATATCACTGCTTCTTGTTGATCGATACTCCAGACTTGGCTGTGGATCGCAAGATGATAGCTGTCCACGAGCCACCGAAAATTACAGTGATTTCAGTCGCCCTTCAGTAAACATAAACTAACTAATAATAACAACAATCTGTTTGTACTGCAATAGTACAGTAGTTTATTTTTTTTTTGGTTTATAGTGTGGCCAGTATAGTTAGATAGTTATTAAGATTAGTTCTTAAAATGATACCAAACTGTTATCAGAATTATATAACATTGTGACATGATTTAGATTTAACTGTTTTAAATCTCCAAACTTTTTTTAACAAAATTATAATGATTATTTTTTGATTTAGAAGCATATATTTGAGATATTCAATACAATATATTTGGTACAAGTATGCGCCTCTGTCAAGTGGTCGGATCCCTACAGAAAAGTTAGAAATATCATTCGATACCGAGTGTGCAAATACAAAAACGTCGAGTATAGTACCTACCCGAAAGAGCTATTTAAGATTTCCTTGGTATACTTTCGTCAACACTGGACCACCATGTGTAGCAAAGTATCCCATATGGACCACATTGAGTTGTGAGTTCGGATTTTTCTAGTCTCTTAAAATTTCAGAAGGCAATTAAATATCTCAGGACTTAGCGCTTTCAAAAATTACAGTTACCACAAGTATTTTTTCACTCAATAGAAATTCTACATAAATATATATATATAAATAAATATACATAAATATATTATATTATAACCTTAATGCCATTACTCACTGAATATGTTAGGTATATAATTATCTATACATTTTTAATTTATTGACCTTCGATTTATATTTATCTTAAACGCATATTTTCTTATAATTCCATCGTTGTTATTTTTCAAACTCTAATTACTTATTCATTATACTTAAGCATTGTTTTATTACTTTCGAGTAGACAGACAAAAAAAAAACACATTATTGTAAAATCAATACATTCATCGTTCCACTTAAAATCTAAAATAAAAGCTTTCGTTCCCTATTTCGTTAAATTATAGTTATTATATGCAATATATATATTGTTTTAATTTTACTTATATTTAGAGTACAGCAGAGCTATTGTAATGGAGTACATCATCATAATTTTGTGGATTGTAAGTTCTTTTAATGGACGATATTTTATAAGCTGATAACGAAAATTATAGGACACTGATGTAGCTAAAATGCCTATCAAAAACGCCGTATAACGATATTTGTATAACTGAAATTTGCAATGATTTTTTTTTGATTTTTTAAAGAAATATGTTTACAATCTGTACAGTTTTCCACTGAATAATAAAGGCTAAATTTAACCAAAAGTTATACACTATTAAATGAAACCTCTTATTATGGTCGGCGGTCAAACTATTTCAAAATAATTTAATAACTTACTTTCTTAATAATTTAATATTTAAATTTGAAACTAATTCATGTTATTTAAGTACATGAACTTGTAAACAGTTTTAGTTATGAATTATGATTATTATAATACCTATATTGGGTCCTTATATTTAAACTATAGAGTTGAAGAGTTGAATAAAAATAAAAATAATATATTTAGAATAATGTGTTATTTATTTTAATGAACTTGTTCATGTATGGATATGAAAGTTCTTTCAAAAATTTGTTCTTATCGCATAAAATAGAAATAAGTTCACATAGGGTATATGTACACTGTGTACGTGTATACACTTTAACTAGGCGCCTAACTCATATATTTTCCCTTTTAATAGCATTAAGTTTCTATTAAATTCTTGTCAATAACTTTAATGTAGTTTTAGATTCAACGAAACGTGATGTAGAAATTTTAAATATTTAAGTTGATAAGTTTCCTGCAACCATGATCAAAGTTAAAATGTTAAAATATCGTAACAGTTCATTGATCAAAGTAAGTTTATACGTCACAGTACATAAAATACAATTTTAAATTTTAAAAAAGGTCTACACTGTTGGTAATAAAGAATACTGGCTATTTAAAATAAAATACATATACTATAATTTATATTTGCTTATATTTATGGTAATACTATTGGGTATTTTTCACAAAAAAGATATAATTACTACATAATATATCCACGTTGTAGGTACTGTATTAACAAGTAACAACTGAGGCAGCAAAAGAAAAACAATTCAGCATATTATTCGGGTTGATATCATGTTATTTTAACTATAATTTTATAAAGAATTTATGATTTCAAAATTTTAAATGTAATACCTAATACTTCATTAGATTAAAAATACAAATACATGTCATTATTTTCATTTATTTGATTAAAAAAATGCAGTAAATATATCTGTTGACTATTACAAATTATAGTGTATGGGCAATGGGTATCCGACATAATAATATTTGACGAGTGTCGAGTGGCATAATATTATGTGACCAACGACACTAATCATCTCACTCAATAGACTTATATTATAGTATATATTATTAAATAATGACCACGTATGGAACAAGCCACGAAATGTATTTGTTTTTTATACTTTTTATGAATAACCCCGCTTATTAATATATATTTAATAATAAATTTAATTAGCGGTTTTGGTTCATGTAGGTTTTTAAAAATTGTATTTTAATGTTTGCTCATCGACTGAGGTCGAGTATAGACTCTAAGTCCGATCACATTGCTTAAGATATCTAATGACTAACAATATTTTATATTTTATGTTAGTTTCTGTGTGTTTGATAGTCCGCCGGCCGTACAAATTATAATATATAAAAACTTGAGCTACCTGGGGCTAGGATTACTAATATTCCGATCAAGACGGGAAAAATGATGAAGGTTGAATCTGAACGAGTGTACCCAGCACTAAAAGCGGACGCGTCGCAAATAATTTCCGAGTCTTAGAAATTTGATTATTTAGAAATAGAACTTTGTACTCTAACACATTTCCTATAGTCAAATACCAATAAACGTGACCACTGACCCGATCGTTCCACCAGTCTTCTGCACTTATCGCCTAATAACAATTGCAGTATTTTCTCCCACGTTCGACATTTTGAGCTGCACTGTCTCAAAATTATTTCAATAAAGCCATTTAGAATTACGCAGAGATCACCCCAAGGCTTCTACTGGACTCACCAAAAATGTACTGTGTTCGTGAACATTGAAATAGTTATTTCTTATTACCTATAGGTATGTCGTATATGTATAATATGATTATTAAATAATAAATACCTATTGTATTAAATTTTTTGATAAGAACTCAGGTATTTTTAAGCCATATATAGTTACATGATATTTGGACACGTTTTTCACAATCCTCTATTACTCGATTAATATCGTTATTTGTTATTACACAATATAAAACATTAAAAATGCCCAGTGCTTCGCAAACTGTTGAACGTGAAACCGTGGCCGATAAGAATGTAATTATTATTGGATGAAAATATTACTTTACCATAATATTATGTGGGCAAACAGAAGAAAGTAATTTCCGGCCGAAATTAATACCACCTGAACAACCGACTGGGGGCTGACGGTCACAGAACTGAACAGTAGTGGTTAGGAACATAGCAGAAATCCAGTCTATGAGTGGAAAAATAAAGCTTTCAAACGAATTAAGAAAAGTCTCCCCCCAAAAAAAATTGAATACATTTATATCTCCAACTGTTAAGTAGGTATGGCTGTAAAATAAAATGTAATTAACATAAACATAATATAACAGAATTATCGACTTTAGTGCAGACTATACAATATCTAATATCATTATGACACCATTATTAAAATTAATTCGTAAGATGGGGACAGATGTGGGCTATACATTTGCGATTGGTAGATTTATCAAAGTCACAAAGCGTGAGAAGACAAATCAAATTCATCCACCTGATGAAAAAAGGAAATAGCTCATCTCAGATATCCATACTGCAGCGATGTTGGAAAAGTGTACATTTTATTTCGGACAACTTAACTGATTTTGATATCAGTTTAGGTAATCAAATTAAATTATTTCATTAATTATATATTTTAATAATTGCAAACGAACTTCATAGAACAATTCTAAACACAATTGTAAGTCAATAATATTTTATACATTAATGCCGACTATATACATAGATATAAGAATAATTTTTATTTTGTAATCAAAAAAGATGTTTTTAGTATATGTTTATTCGAAATGATAATTTTCTGTCAAAAGGATCAAAGCGTAAGAACTAATGAGTAATTATTTTATTTTCATAAATATGACTTGTAAATTTGTTTAAAATGACAAATTCAATATTTTAATAAGTTTCAAAATTGAAAGGTTATAGTCGACCGAAGGTTTTATTTGATTTTGAATAAATTTATTTTCAATTCTAAATATTATTGCTATTAATATACAATTAATGTGAGTTCCCTATATTTATATAGTTAAAACGATGAAACCATTCACTTGATGTTCCTGAATAATTTAATATTTGATTTGTGTCTGCTATAATATGCGTGCTTCAAGTCATCGAAATATAAATCTATAAAAGTCATATAATTATTTAATATTATCTATAGGTTGTCAAAATTCATATAATATAAGCACTAAGCAGTTTGTTCATAAAATAGTTCTCTCTTTTCGTTATTTGATAGGTCACATCATTATACATGTAATTTGTTTATGTATTTTAATGTGAACTGACATGTACAGTAAATATGCCATTTAAGGTTCTAAGTGTTGTTTTCTTTAAATATACTATTCTATAATCAGAAAAAATATTGATCATCAAACTTCATCAATAACTTTTAGCTCGGAATTTACTATAAAATAATAAAAGTCGGGGTTTTTTGTGTAATTTTAGCAGTTTTTGTGAGAATTCTTAGTGAAGTAATAGAAAGTTTTCTTTTTTCAACAAATAACTAGAAATAGAAAGTTACACGTATTCCATTGGTTTTGAAAAAAAATGTCTACTTTTTAAAATTAGGTACCTTTATTTAAACTTTATAACTAATATAGGACGTAAAAAGAAAACATGACTAATAAAATAACTTTGGTTCTAATCAATATTTAAACATTTTTCTTAATAAATCATTTATTGACTTTTGGGTTACATGCATTATACCTATAAAATTTTTATTTTTTTTTTAAATATTGAAACAAAAAAATTGTATTAACATTTTTTGGAAAAATTTAAAATAGTTTAAAAAATATATGTTGTTGAACGAACTAGTAAAAAAAAAATAAATATTTTAAAAAAAATAGAAATTTCATATTAATAATTTTAACGATTTATAAAATTATGTAAAATAAATATTTTCAAAAACGTCAGTGTTTTCTGAAATAATTATAGTGTCCCTCGTTAAATGGATCTCACTCCGTAATCTGCTCGGCATTCAATGATTTCTGTTTGTAGTAACCACGCGTGCCTCGATTCGTCAGATTTTTGTGGCAGGACCTAAATTAGGTTTTGTTTTTTTTCTGTTGGAAATGTTATTACGTACGTCTAATGTTTATATAATATCGAAGTACACATCTTTGATAAAAATTCGAGTATAGGACCCCGGTGTATAATAGAAAATGTAATATTTTATTGGGAATTACGGACATTGTGGGTTTTATTTTTGCCATTACGGTTGTAATATATATGTTATGGCCCGCACAGAGCAGCTTATTTGTGATTCTTTTGTGTCATAATCAACATTTTTTATTCGTATACATTTTATAACATTCGAAAAAAAATACGTAGGTACCCCTCGTTAATAAATAATTTATCTAAGTGATTTTTGTGCGTTCATTGTCATTAAAAGTAATATCGTTATTATGTGCGGATAGAATACTATCTCATGACCGTTTCGCTCTTTACTGTTATGGAATCCAAGTATGTGGGTGGGTGTACCTACATTAAAAAAAATTACTTATTTAGGAACCAAAATTGTGCCATCATTAATTAAATGACCCATTTACCCTATTCTGTATAAAATTGACTAATTATTTATTCGTCTAAATACGCAAAAAAATCCGTGGGTAGCTTATTCGCTTTTACAAAAATGAATATAATTTGAATTTCGCATTATCGCAGCATTTCCTCAGTATACTAAATACTTACAACCTTAAAGTTGTTTAGTAAAACATTAATATTAAAAGAATGTTTCATCGACATGATTATTTTTATGACGAATGGTTTATAAAGTTAAAATTTCAATACGTTTTGGATTTTGCCTTTCGAGCTATTATTATTATAATTCGAGCTGTATCATTATGTTTATTTAATTTAATGCAAATATTAATTTTGAAATTTCTTTAGGTCGTCCAGGAAATTAGTTTTTAGTCTTTTCTTCTACCAAAAACAATAATATTTATTAATTGTATAAAATATTGAGTTTTGTATTCAAAGTGTATTGTTGCCTTAACTGCGTTAAGTATAATATTATTTTCTTGTTCATTAAACTACTTCATGACTGGTGTGCGGTTTACCTTAATATTATATTTTTAAGAATAATGTTGAAGCGTGTGTTAAGTGCTTTAATTGAAAGTTCTAGTTAATATTCCGATTTAAATGCTTTCATTTTCAACTGAAACTTGGAAGTAGGTATAGGTATAATAATAAAATGCCTAATGTCTTTATAAGATTTTAAAAATCTCGGTTTTGTTCGAATCGTACTAATTATTATAATGAACTTCTTAGTAATAATTTTGTTAATCTCGATTTTTATTTCAATAATAAATTGATTGTTTGAACTCTTGTGTACTTTGTCATTATTATCATATTATACAATTTTTTATTAATCGATATAAAATATATTTGTAACTAAAGGATAACTAAAATCGTTCAAACATTTATTCTTGTGGTGTCCTGTTAAGCTGTTTATAATACATATATTATATATAATTTAAGTATATTAACTTGCATTCAATTAGAGATTTCTTCTACGTCGTGGCAGGTACCTAATTTGTTCGAGAAAACTTTAAGTTTTTTCACAGCACCTTATATTATTTTAACATAATTTACTGTACAATCATACAAATCAGTGTTGCATTTCTGTAATAATTTTTTTCTGTTCGATTATCAGCGAATAAAATGAAATTCGACCACAATATTTGCATAAAATAAATTATAAATCATAATATATTATATTATTCTATGAACTAAAACTACCAAACGTGTGTAACACCACAAACACTCAAACAAAAACACAACTTAATAATAATAATATTAATGATTAGAAATGTGTGCTGTGAAGAAATATTATAATCTTTGCCTTATAAAATATTATTGTTTTTTTTTGTTTAAAATTATGTAACAGATTAAACACATATTGTTACCTGCTCGTATGCAAAATGTGACAATATACAACAAATTGTTACGTAAGTTCTGATTTTATAATATATGGTTTATTTGATGCCATTGATAAATATTTTGGGTAGGTAAGAGACTTTTTTTTTAAAATTTAAACTTTAATTTTTATTCAGAATTCTGATTGCAGCTGTAATGGTCGTAAGATGTATTATTTTTTGTGGATCATACATTTTTTTTTAAAATTAGATTTGTGTATAAACAATAATAATAATCTACGAATCCACGCAATGTACGTATATAAGTGAAATAAGTTGTTTATATATAATTAGTTAAAAATAGTTTCATTCAGGTAGTTGAGAAATTTGATAATTTAAAATAATTTAAATGTTTAGGTCAAGGCAACAGTTTCGTTTGAGTCTTGCAACAGGGATTGAATGAGGTAGATAACTGAGCTGAATGGAATTTAAGTGGAAAGTTAGTAAAAGAGTATAGCAGTTTCATTGGTTAAACGAATTTTGAGGTTTGATTTTAAGAATTAATTCGAGATAAATCTGCAGTGTACTTTGGTAATTAAACGAATGCAGATGTTCTGTGAGTTTGAATAGTTGTATCAAATTAGAGTATAGGTACTTAGCCAAATCCTCAAATAACTTCCCCGGATCCATTAGATTTATTTTTTATTATTTTTTTAAGAAATTTATAGTTTATTATTAAATTTTATAAATTTAATTATATTCTTTTTTAAGAACCCCATTCCAAAGAAATAATTTTCATTTTAGTTTTTTTGTACATTTTTTAATGAAATAGTGTATAATTTTATTGTTTAAGTTTTCTGCTGGTCATAATGATGTTTATTGTCGTTAAAGATACTGATGTTACTTTTTTTTCAGATCCTTAAACTTCAAACTTTTTTCGCTTTATTGTAGAGTGTACTTCATTACTGACGTTTGTTACAACATATATTGTTTATTAGGGCATTTTCTATTTACCACAATAAGGAATGTCAGGTTTATTTTATATTTATTAGTTATTAAGTGCGTACGTATTATTTAATTAATAATTTTTTTTTTAACATTTTAGCCATTGTCCGGTATTCTTTAACAAAGTATTTGTTGTCAACTTTTTCAAAAAAGTATAAAATATATGAAGAGGTACATTATAATTTTGTACACAAACACATTCAATTAACCAATTTATGACTGATATTTATTTAAGTGTAATATTTCATATCGTTCATACTTCTATCTCATAGCTGATTCCAACACTGTATTTTCAATTTTCATTAGAAATTTATTGAATTTTTCATTTTTTCAGCGCAACATAAAGTAAATTAAATTCAATAGAAATTACAATTCATAGAACTGATTTATTTTCTTATACAAATTCATGGTTTGAAAATTATTGATAAAAGATCTAAATAAATTAATGCACTTAGCACTAATTTTTACCAAGTGGAAATAATATGTTTCATATTATTTTATATTCAACATGTCAAAGTATCATAATTTACAGATATCGTTTTTTTTATAAACTTTAATATCATGATAATTATTGTTTATACTAGAGCATGACATACTATAAGTCGACTTATTTTTTTTCAACTATGTGTGGGTGAGTTTGTTTTTTAAGACTGTAAAATTAAAACTTTTTCATCATATAAAATGAAATAACAACACATTTTGATGTTCGTATTTTTATAAAATACTCATATACTATGAAATTCTAACCGGAGTTCGTAAAGAAGTATTTAAATCAATTTTTTTAAATTTAAATATTATATAATGATATTATAATACTTAATATTAGAATGTTCTTTCTTCTATCTAAAAGATCAGCGCTTTCTTTTTACGAAACACTCATTTCGGTTAATGTGACGTGGTTAGTCGGTTGAGTTATTTCATTCTAAAATTTAAATAACGACCTTTTAAAAATGGTTTATTGCGCAGTGACTACTTTCTCATTTTAAAAATATTGAAATTTCAAGTCGTATGCATTATACGTTTACCTCTTTAAAGTTTAAATATATATATATATATATATATATACCTATAATATTAGTATTGAAATATGTATGCCCTTGAATTTGGTACTAATTCATATTTTTAAAACCCGTAAACTGTATACGCAATAAAAAAAAAAATATTTTGAACAGTGTAAAATTGGTGAAAATATCGCAGGTTTTAACGGTTACTGAAATTGAGTACCTTGACATATTATCGCAACCGCTAACCGCGCATTATTCATATATTTCGTCGCATGGATAAGGCGTATAATATACCCTTAATATCATATTGAAGTTTATTTTCATACACTCCCGTGGTAGGTAGCTGTGAAACACGCGTTCTCGAATTCGGCAAATCGAAACCACTACCGCGGTAGTAGTATCAGAAGTTGCGTCGAGCGACGCGAAACGTCTCGTTTTTGTGCACACCTAATAATGCGACTTCCTCCGCTATGCAATCATCAACCACTTTCGTTGTGGAAAATCGCGATATTTTGCGTGTTCGTACATAATAATCATAATAATCATTATAATATAATATTGAATTTCCTCGTTGACGGATAAACCCCTAGAGCGTTGAGCAAACAACGGTGGCGGTGCGAGGAGGTACGTGAAATCTGTGAAAATCCTTTGCGAGAGAGAGGCTACACATGACGACATAAGACTCACCCGCGAGTTTCACACACGGCGAAGGGTAGCTAAGTAATTATTATTCTTTATCAGTCCCGTACACGTGCAAGTTGACGTTTTTGTTTTATTGTCGTCATAAAAATCTCGTTACGCTCAACATTTATAGGGCTGTTTATGGCTGTAAAACGCACGAAACGTTTTCTGAAAGTTTATGATATTACAGTGTAGGTATGATGCACCCAACTTACCTATATATAATAATAATAATAATATGTGAGACGAGAAGCTAAAATATTTCCGTGAAACATTTATTTATTATATACTTAATAGGTGTGTGTCTGTATCGTATTAGTAACAGTTTAAATTTCTACTTACTCTGTATTCGTTTTTTAAAACCGTCGTCGTATGTTGTAATATATAATTCATATAATAATTTCCAGAAATCGAGCCGAGTTTAATAAACATATATTACGCCGTTCGTTTGCAGCCATGAGTGGGAAATTCCATAGTATAATATAGGTAGGTACGGCCTAATTCGTTAGATTATTCCAAGAATCAGAAATGATTATAGTAAACGTTAAAGGTTGAATTAAAAACGATAGTTGGAATATGTCGGATTCCAAATTAATTGGTCGAAAAAGGAGTGTTATCATTTCTTAATAATTTTTATAGTTTCGGAAAACATTCTTGTTTTGTGTGTGGTATTTTTTTTGTCTTAGAAGTGTGTAGCACTGTTCTTATAAATAAGCAACTCGCGAGTCGATCACCTCAGCAATGAGCTCTACTGTGTCCATCAGCTGTTAAAATCTTGACGGCGATGAGTAAAATATTATTCATTTGCGAGTGAGAACAAAATATTTACAAATATGACAAGAAGAAGAAGAACAACAATGCATGATATAATGAAAGAACTTTTAATTTAGCAAAACAAACATCGTTCATTAGACACAAGTAAAATACAATCAATTTTTATACTATATTTAATTACGAACTGAAATAATATTTTAGTGTTCATGCACCAAATTTATCATTTGACGTTTGTCTTGTCTAACTTTTTGTTTTTGAACTCTCAGCTTGCATAAATCGTTCAATAAAATTTCCTAAATTGTAGTGCTTCTTGTTTCTATACACTTCGATCATAGCTAGTGTGATCAATAATTTCTTTAACGTGTACATTGTAGGTCATAAATATATAATCAAACTTTTGTTATGTCTATATCAAAAAAATCTATTTTATGTTTTAGTAGATTAGAAATATTGATATTTTCAATTTCTTTTGAAATGTGTTTAGATTTAGTTACAAAATAAATTTGATAACTAGACACACCTGGCATGTTTTTAATCTATCAAGTTGAAACTTACGAAACTTAAAATTTATGAAACGAGCTTCTAAAGCATTTATTACTGAATCTAAGTAGATATAGAATAAATATTGACTGATAAAAAACTTGATAAAAAACCGTCATGTAAATGTATTGTAAACGTATAATAGTTCAAAAAATAAAATATGAAAAACATAAAAAATTAACTGATACATTTTGGATTTTTGAACTCGTTTGACATTTATAATTATTTTATATTGGGTGTTTTATAAAGAATGTAGTTTTTAAAATACTGGGTAATTTATTCTTGTCAGGTTGGTAGCACTGTTCTTATAATTTTTTGTTACCTATAGTTGTTTAGGTTTTTAGCGATTGGCTAATATATATTGTGTATTTTATTTATTTTTCGTCATGGAGGGGTATACAATCGAACAACTTGTTTTGTCCATTAAAATATTAAAATCATAGACCTAATATTACTAGGCAAAAACTGTGTACAACAGCATTACGAGCTGTGTAACAATATCTCGCAGTGATATAGGTATAGACTGTCTCCGAAAAAATACAATAATATATAAATCTATATACCTTACCCTAATACTCCGCATTACTGTGCGCATACGAGTAATGAAAAAGCGATATCCATGTTGATGCTTTTTCCATACAATCATTGCTTGTCTAGTAGTATAAGACCTATGGTTAAAACCCAGTATAAACACTGCTAGTGTGTTTCAGTATCTGTTATAGGAAACTTTGTACGATCCTCGGACACATTGGTCCGACACTCCGACCGCAACGACAATAACGAGGCTAGTCGGTAAATTCGGAGAGAAGGGATTAACTGCGGAATTAAAGAGCAAAATTAAAAACTGCATTATATATGAAACACCCTTTATTGTAGATTGATAGATTCATGGCTAATTTAGACTGCACGGGCACATTATATAGAGGCAGACATATTAAAAAAAATACCGCAGCATAGCCAATTTCCATGTGGATGACATGGCCGCCGTTGGCGATGAAATTCAATTTGAGAGTAAATTGCTTTCAATTTTTGTTAATTTATGCGTACAAGTCTTTCAGCAGGTTCGTTCTTTTGAAGTGGTAACACAATGAGGACTTTGTTATTTTATCCTCTTAAATTAATACATTTTAATAGAATAAAATATATTACACTAAACGCATAACGTTCAAAGCTATAACAAAACCGAGTGTAGTTTTTGGTGTTGGTGTTTGAATGCTTATCGTGCACCTACAGGCTTGATGGAAAAGTATAAACTTTTATTCATTTTTGTTCAATTACATAACTACGGATATTAATTTTACGTTTATGAAAATATTACCACGATTGGGTCCGGGTTGAAGGGTGGTCCTCGATTTAAGTCATAAAAGTCGAAATCGAATTAATTAAAATGTTTTATCATTTAACGTTGATGATTAATTTTCACTCAAAGTTTGGAAAAAATACATGCCAAAATATCTGAATGGAGAAAAGGTAGTCAAAGACTCGGTGATTATTGGAATAACATAGCGTTTCGTCATTAATGATTCAGTTCGTCCCGAAGGCGATGAACAATAATTATAATCATGGTTTTAATTATAAAAACCATTAGTAAATGAATAATTATTGGTAGTAAAGAATAACACTGTAAAAAAAAAAAAAAATAAATAAGAGAGAGAAAAGAGCGTGGACGTAGAGGACGACGAAGGGTAATAAAAATTAAAGCCGTCCGACGTTAAAGTCGACAGTAGTAAATCCGATTGTTTGAATCCTCTTGAAGTTGCAGCCTAAAATTTTTTTCTCATTTATACTTTTTAAATACCTTCCGCTAATCCGTATTGTTCGTTTTTTAATTTTAAAACTTTTTCCAACGTCTCTAACTATATACACCGACCGAGGACGATATTCTTTCTGTTGTTTTCGTATCATGTCATACACATAATAATACCTATCCAAAATCTTTATTGTATATATATATATATATATTATAATGGCTCGAAATCGATTGTGGACAGTTTTGTTGATAAAAATCCGAAAGTGTAAACGTCGCGTGTTACAATAATCAAATGTTGCCAGTGACATAAATATTCATTCGATGGCTTGGTATACGTCCATTGCTCTCAACTAAATCCATTAATTCGTAGTTTAACATCGGCGTCGATCGTACCTGATACCTGAGTAATATGGACACATTATTAGATACCGGCATACATGAAAATAAACATATAAGCTGCAAAATATATGGCAACAACAAATTCAGAAGAATAAATACACAAACAACATGATGTGCTATTTTAAGAAATACGTATTTTCTGAAATGGAATGAATTGTGGAAAAAAAAGTAAAGGAAATAAAAAAAACGATTTACAAGTATTCCACAAATAATAATAAACGGAAAATATTGAGCAATAATGTTAATAGACTGACAATTGGCTATACAAATTTAACTCAAGGTCACTTAAAATGTCAAAAACAAACAATGCAAATGTCAAACTTACGGAACTCAGTTTACGGCGAAACACATTTTAACAGAGTGTTGGAAATATGAAAAATAACGAAAAGAGCCTAATCAGCAACACGAAGTCCTGATAACTAAAAAAGAAGAAAAATCAGTCTTGAGCTTAAAAAAATGAAATCAACCTGTACATACCTATGAACTAGGTAATTAAAAAAAGAAGAGAAAAAAATTTAAACAGTAGGTAAATTGTAGTATTATAGCTATAATAACTACTGTGGCAGTGGTTGAAACCAAATAAAGATAAATTCAACTCCAAAAAAAATATTTATTAGAAACAAGTAGTGGATTTGGCAACACCCGCGTTTCCAAAAAAAAAAAAACACCATGAAACAAAAGTTGTAGAGATTGAACTAAGGCTCAACAGCTATAACTCAGTTTTGGTTTAAATACCTTTGTTACTATTCGGTATAAATGAAATGACTAAAAAAACATTTAAGTAGGTATATAATATTAATTGTTTTTATATTTTTTTTAACTTTAATTTTTTTTCTACACGACCTATTAAATAATTTTTTTACAATAAGTTCCAAGTTCCGTAGGATGGGTGTTGCAGGGTTGATTGAGGGTGGGTGTAAAGGACTTAGGCAATTCAGGCGTGGGGGACATTTAAATATAAATTAAAATTAAAGCTAAGCGAGATAATACAATGAAACTGTTGAAACTATTAGCGTTGAGTATAAATTCTAAAATATATAAATTGTATACTGAATGCCATTAGCTAATTTTAGTGCGTATTTTCATGATGTCTGGAAAATTTCTGGGTCGGACGTTTAAACATTTGGCACAAACCTATATTGACGTAAAAAGAATTGCTGTAGTTTTTTGGCATTCATTTTAATTTATAACATAAATATTTACACTTCCTAAACTTTAATCGCTCGTAATTCACAAATAGTGAACGAAATATTATTCTGAAATTTGGCCCTCATTCTGTAAGTATGTGAATGCGAATGAAAAAAAAAACCATTATATTTTTGAATGGTATTGTAACACGATTTTAATGGATTTGTTGCTCAACACTTGCGTGCGTGGAATATGTGTCGATTTTTTTATTATGGCAATGGCAATGGAAAACCAATAACGTTTTCTCATTGAAACAATGGCGTACTGTACCCGTTAGTCATCGTATTTATTAGTGTACAATGATACAATGGTCAATGATACATACGGCTAAACAGGGTGATTGGTCGAGCATGCCCACTGCCATTTTGTCCTTTAATAATGAATTTATTCATTTTCCACATTTTCAAATGATTAAGATTTTTTGTATTTTTTAGGAGTGCTTGCTCTATAATAATTTTCAATTATAAAACGTCATTGATGTTATGACGTCAATAGATAAAGCTATAAAACGACCACCGATGGTCAGCTAACTATCACTTATTGAAGTAGGCCCTCGTCAAAAAAATTAATTTGCGATATAGATAAAAATTGAGTGCAAAAGCATTTCTGAGAATAAAAATAACGACAATATAATGTATCCAAAATGAAGGTGAATGTTGAATAAGACTATGATTTAATAATATGAACATAATATTGTATTCATATATTTTATAGTATTTAAGAGACTCTGTTATTGTTGAGCTATACTAGTTCATACTGAGGAGCTCTAAAAAAAGTAAATAAATAAAATAAGTTAATTGATTTTGGGTAACTGTGTGCACATCATTCCGGGGATCAAAATTGGTGTAATGACTTTTATTTTTTTATGCAACCCCGTGGTTGTCTTAATAATTACAAACACGAGTACCAACCAGTTTGTTCGATTTAACGATGTAGAAGTCTTCCTTGACCATTTTTCCATTACATTGTCGACGGAATCTTGGCGAAAAGCGTTACATTACGCTGAGACCCTTTATCTGAAAGTACAGATAATATAGTGTCCGTACCGGTTACGTTTTCGATAGTTTTGAATTCATATATTTAGAACAAATGTTTTAACTAATTATTTTTACGGGAAAGAAAGTAAAATAGAAAGGTTAGGTATTATAAAATTATGTCTTATGACTGAGTGTTAGTACAAATTAATATTTCCCAAATCTAGGAGTGTAAATTATTTATCTATAATTATTCACGTGTCGTTTACATGATAATATTATAATAATCTAATTATTAGAGTAGTTTTTAAATTTAACTTTAGGTTTAGGATTTACACTTAATTGACTTATATATTTTAAGAGGTGATATATTTTTACTTCCAAAATTGTCTGTTAGTTTCTTAACGTATAAAACTGATTTAATATTTAAATAAACCTTAAAAACTTTTTGGTGTTTCATAAAATAGATCTTAATATTATTAAAAATTATTTAAAATAACTTTCATTCTATAATAAACTTAAAGCAGGTTTTATTTTAGCAATATTTTTTTGTTCCGGCAATTTCGTTTTAATGATACGAAAAATCGTAATCACCAAAGACAAAACTTGTTGTTAATTAAGATTTTAGTACTTTATAACGTTATAGATAGTTTTATAACTTTTTGTACCATACTCTACAATTCTTATAACTTATACAATATAATATGTAGGTACTTAAAATTATTATTCTGGAATTTAAATGTTGTCCGTAGAATTCTGCTGCAGTGCCGCTGGTCTACCTATAATATTTGAACTTTTTCCATTATCAGTAATACTAGAATGTCTATTGTTTATTTTTTATATGTTTGAGAGTAATTATATACCAATGAATTATATCTGCCATGTTAAAATTATAATTGTTCAATATATATAATTTACATGAAATGGTAAAATTAAAAAAAAAAATTGAACTGATCATCGTGCAGTATTATACAACTAAAGGTATCTTAGTATGCCGATCGTATACAATTTTATGTATTTGGAATAACGACGAAGCCAATACAATTTTGGCGACACTTTTTCTCGTTAAATCGTATTGTAAAAAGTAAGAGAAAAAAATGTATGATTTATTTGAGAGCATTGACATTGTTCGTCTATAAGTTTGAATGTTTTGAGAATTACGTTTCATAAATTAAGGAGTTGGAGTTCTAAGTGATGAAGCTCGTAGCCAATGAGCGTCATTTACGCATAAACCACCGGCTCTAATTATTGAACTTCTGTAATCGTTTCCAGTTTCCACGAGAATGCATTAAACACAGAACCACGAATATTGGGAATTCTTGTCGCAGTGCTCTGCTCTTGACACATCAGCAAATTCACGTCACACAGAAAGTCTACAATTCTGTTTCCTCGGTGTAAGTAGTATTCAAATATCGAATTATAATAAATTATTCTACTATGGGAATTGGTAACTCATAACTGCAGGAATCAAAAAAATTAAAATAACATATTATTATAACTTCACCTAGTTCAAACTTGATATATTAAGATAATTAATATAGGCTATTTGCTTAATTTTTAAATTTTTTTGAAGTTCAAAATTACACAATAAATACTATAACAATTGATATCGTTACAACACTCCATGTAAGCCATGCCCTTTTGTGAGAACATTTTAAACATTAAAGTATCTGATTAAGATATTATTAAATGTTCTGATTAGATAAGTCTACAAAAGTAACTACGAGGAATCTCATGAAGGAATTACTAAGTCGTAATACCAAAAATGCAGGTGCACTACGAGTATATAAATCTAAAAACAAATTGAATGTTTTGGTAGTTATCCTGTACGTTTGCTGAATTTTGAGGAATACCAAGTAAATTAAATTTTGGCTGTTTTCAGTCGTTTTGAGTTAGTTTAGTACCTACCCATACACAAATTTCCAAATAAATATTATATAGTCGAAATATGACTGTTTGATGTTATGTTTTATATAAGGAAAAGAAAATATATAATATGTACATTTTCAAATATAAAAATATGCTTGAGGAGGCTATTTTGGCTATTACTATAAGGTGAAAATATAGTCTTGTCACGTCCAATTGTGCAAAGTAAAATTAAGTTTTGAAGTTTGTCGAAAATTTAAATATGTTTTCGTGATAAGAATTAAGGTGAACATTGTGAGTTTTTGTTTTATAAATCACTACTATAAGGCATACAAATATTGTATTTCGAGTAAATTAAAGAATTGATTTTCAGTTACCATTAATTATCATAGCCACCCAATTTTATTTACGATACGTTATGAACATATTTTACTCACCAGCGGATTAGGTGACTTACGAATTTTAGTTAAAAATGTAATACAATCAATAACATGTGTTGTTCGGACGACAGTAACAAAAACAATTTTGAGTTATTGAATTTCCAATTAAAATTATATTTACAACACAGAAGGTTGACATTATCGAATTCTTATTACTTAATTTGATGTTGAATTACAAAGAAGATTTATGTATTCGAAAATATTTTATGTGTATAAATGTATTAATATGCCATAAGTTAACGACCTGAGTGACTTGAAACTTTGGGTATGTTGAAACAGTTTGATTTATTTTTAATGAAATAAATATCTTATGTTCCCGTGATTCAGAAATGAGTAAACTGTTTTTCGATTAAAATATTCTTCACGTATTTGATAATCTATATTATAGTAGTTATTTTCATCAATCAGATGATTTTCTTACAAAAATAAAAAATAAAGATCCAATATCATCTCTATGAAAAGATTTCTGTGTTTGTGTATGAAGAACAACCAATAATTTAAAATTGTATGATTTTTTATATTTTTGACAGTAGTTAAGAAGTTTATTTGTCGACCCAAGGTATAATAATGTTTTTTTTTTTGATTTTAGATTATCATTCGTTTGTAATAGTAAAAAAAAAGGTGACTTGTAAATTGTAATAATGAAATCAAGATGAAGTTTTTTTTATATTTTTAGGTACTTGGTTTTTGCTAATTATTCGGTAAATATTTTACTTGAATTATAAGAGTATTTTTAAGTTAAATATTTTAGCCATAGCGAAGTACTTATGTAGTTATGTATTTCATTTTGTTATAACTAGGTAAAAATGATAAAAATACTGTTTTTTGTTGTTAATTTTTTAAAAAAAGTTGCATATTTTATTCACCTACAATTTCATCTACCTTAGCTTTTACACTTCAAATTGTATTAAGTTATTCATTTGCTCTAGAGCCTTAGGTAACGATGAAATAGTTTTTTATGTGTTTTTTAACCTCGGAATAAGAAAATTAACTTCAAAATCATTTCAAGTCATCTAGGATAGTAACCTATGTTATAATAATAAAACTTATTACTTACTACTATCTTATGTAAGAGAGTTGTTGAGATTTTAATTTGATCGTTCTTAATGACATTTTTGTAGAGATGATATTATGGAATTCTATGCATATTTTTGTAACTTTTAAGAAGCTTCAATAACTAGTCCATTTCTGATGACATGCATATGATTTGTTTTTAGGTACACTATGATAATCATATATGATAATTAATTTCGTATTTTTTTATTTAATACATTATAAAATTGTATACATATTTAAAAAGAAACGAACAAGTATCTCAATAATTATCGTAGACGATTAGGTTTTACAACACGTGTAATTCTCTGTCTTCAATAATTTAACCATCGTTTTTTTTTACTTTTTTTAATTAGTAAAGTTAGCTGCATATTTTGTTCATACTATAAGATTTCCGCTTTAAATATCCTGCTGTACAAATACTATAAAACAAAGTAGGCAAGAGTCGTGGGAGTATACGTTAAACGAATTGAAGACGAATAGCGGTCAAAAATAATTTGATAGTTAAAAAAATAAAAATGTTCAACAACTTTTCATTTTAGTCGTTTTCAGTTGAATAGCAATTATAGTGTTACTGGACGATAATTAAGCATGTTTTAAATTGATGTAAACGTCTCTCTTTCATTGGCAAAAAGCCTCCAGACATGTTGTAATTTAATCATTTGAAAGTCTTAATATTATAAGTAGATTTAGCCCTCGTGATTGTCATATACCTATTGTGCCACAATGACTACAGTAAGTCTAAATATATAATAGTTTAAAATGGGAACTAATCATTCATACCTCAACAAAATTTGAACTTATTAAATAGAATAATATTGTACGAAGTATGAAATATATATTTTGAGTTTAAAAGATCATTAAGTTTTTGTCGTGTGAATGGCTGTTGATGAAACAGACAATGTACGGAATTAATGGGGTTATACATAAAATATAAAAACTGACAAGACACATTTGAAGTTTATGTTTATTTAATTTATTTAGATTACTTAACTGGATGTAGTCGAACCAGTTAAGCATATTCTAATTTCACTGTACTATTATACAATGCAATGCTTATTGCTTTCTTGCATAATTTATTCACAAAGTCAGGACAAGTTTAAGATTGAAACTTAATAATGTAGGTATCTACCTAGTATAATAATATAATATAGGTACCTACATACATGTTAATAAAAAATTGAATTGAATTAAGTGTTATGTGGACATGTGTATGTCTTGGTATTTTTTTTATCTTAGACTCATTATATTTCGAAGTTAAAAATAATAAATGTGAATAGGAAATAATTTACATGTGATATAATATGGAAACATGTTATTCAAAAGGAGTTACTATAAATAATTGAACATCGTTACATCGATTGTAACTTCTTTAAAAATGTTTCAATTTTGTTATCCATACGTTACAGTTTAGATTTTATATGCCAATAATTGTATAGAATATATTTTATAACATTAGGACAAACATTATCAATCAAGCATTTTTAATCATATTCTAAAGTTAAGTAATTATTAAGTTTGACGGTTTTATTATTTCACAAATAGTGGAGCATTAATCTATAGGTATAGTGGGAATGAGAAGTGTTCAACTGCTCCACTATAGTAAATATTACTATTTTAGTAAAATACATATTACGAAATTCATCAAAGTAGTATGTATTAGTAGAAGTCATAAAACAATACATTTTCATTAGTGTAGGAGTACCTATTATGTTTTTTAACTCGATAAGAAAATGTCGGTAACACATAATAATATATTATAGTGAAATATTGTCAATATTAGGAGTAACTTAATAATAAATATAATATAAAATAAGTGGTAAGGTCGCAAATTACAAAGAAAAAGTAGGTATTAATTCCTTTTAAAAGCAAACAAAAACATAATTTGAATAGAAAATTATAAATTAATACATAATATGATTGGATGGTTTTCTTTTATAAATTAATTCTATAGATTTTGTGATAAGTTTCTAAACGATACCATACTTATGTAAATAAAATAAATGAATGTAAAATAATTATACCAATATTGTATCAATAGCATTCTTATTTACAATATTGAACATTTTTAAAATTATATGACGTATTTATTGTAAAAATTAAATATTTATATGGTTTTGAAATATTTCTATAATAATATGCAGAGTGCAGACACACGCTATTCAGTTATACTATTAGGTCGTAGTTGTTTGAAGGTACGTGTAGGTTATCACTACTCACTAGGTAGATACCGAAAAACAAAAATAAGTAACGAAAGATACCATACCTGGGATAGGGCTTCAAGATAAATTGCATTATTCACGACACTCACTCGCCGTCTTATTTTTTATTTTATTTTTTGGTTCGCTCCTGAAAATCTGGGCAAAAAGCGTCCGATGCCTTGTTATTTTAATTACGTTGATGAAATTTAAGCTTCTTTTTAGTTTTCTTATTCCGTCCCAGTTTTTCATTTTCATTTCGTGTCCAGTAATTCAAGTTTTACAATGAACGTTCATCAGCGCCCACTTAATGATGAAAGGCGTGAAATAAAAGTAAATAATTGCGAAATAAAAAACAATCCCTCTCAAAACAATATAATAATATATTTAAATTGAATTTTGAACGTTTTTGCAGATTTATCTTTCCGGATGTCAAATACGGTGTTTAGTCACATCATAAGTACAAAAAACGTTGCCTGTATGAATAACTACGGGAATTTTATTTGTAAGAATTAATGAAACATTTTCTACTGGCCGCCAGTCACCACGTATGTTATTCTAATGTTTTAAAGTAAACAAGGGCCGAAATCTCTCAACGGTATTTTATTTATTTTTATAAAATATAAAAGTAGTCACTTTAAATATTAATACAAGCCTCAATAATCTTTAAAATAATATAATAAAAAAATAAAAATAAAAAATGTTCATTGTGTTTATCTAGAAAAGTTGTCAACAAAAATTATAATACCCATCGAAACAATAAGGTAGAACGGAAGCTGGTATTCGAAAAATGAAAATATTGCTATGCCAATTTGAATTTAATGTTTTATTAAATTCGATATAATATATAATTTTAATGTAAATGATGGAGTTGTATGAGAGAGTAGAAAAATATCAACTAATTTGTGATTTAAAATATACAATATACCAACACATACATTAGCTAATGTATTTTAGAGGTAGCTTTCAATGATGGAATAAAGCCATTTCCCATATTCAAATTGCCCTTGGAAACAGCAGATGTAAGGTACATTTTTTTCTACTTAAATATTATGGAATCTGACATTTATTATATTATACAAGCTTGTGGTACGGAATAAAGATATTTTGGTAAGTACGACGCTGAAATATGTTTTTCTCGTGTTTGGATTCTCGAGGGATATGCTAACAAAGTCGACGAATAATATTAAAGAATAACCGCTGCATCATACATTGATTTCAAAATCATTTCATCCACGTTGTCGAGAAGAAAAATTTTATAAAACCATTAACTTTAAAAATATGTTTAGCGCGTTTTTAATTCTACAAAATTAAGTTATATGTTCACCTTACTTCTTCGTTTTAATTATAATATCATATAATTCTTAGTTAGAATTGGAGTGGAGTAGGTTATAATAAATTTTAATCAACTAGTTACTAGAGAAACAATATATTATGGGTAAATTTAAATTGATGACTATGAAAAAAAAAAACAATTGAATTTGGGAAATTCTTATTTTCTAGTACTCGGAATACACAAAGTAGTGAATTCATAAATTATTACTCACATTTTTTCTTTTTAAGCTACTCGACTTTATTATTCTATGAATCTAATAACAAAGTTTTTTATAAAAATAATAATAATTTATTCATAAACGTTGTAATAGAAATTAACTTAGTTAGGTATCAAAACAAGATATTCGAATTTATTAAAACTATATGCATATAAAAAAAAATAAAACAATTTTGTATAAAGACCATATTATTTTTATACATTACTGTGGAGCAAAATATTAATTCAATTTGGAATTTACGCTTCGTTTTGTATAATTGAATTTTCTGCTCAGTACAACTTATGATACTTGGACAGTTAAACGCGTATTACTTACATAACAGATACGATCAAAATTAGTCAAATAATATATTTTTCAACACTAAAAAAGATATTAAATAGAAAAGTATTTTTATGGCTAAATACTACCATACAAAATTGGAAACTCTGTTTGTAGTTGAGATAAGATTTTGCTTTTCAAACATTATTTTATTCGTCGTTTTATTATAATATAGTGGATATGAGCAATAAACGAGATTTAAAAAAAATGAATTTAGTGTGTGTCATTTCGGTGTGAAATTTAGGCGTGTTAGTCGTTATACGGTCATAGTTTGCCACCATATCAATATTGTAAGGTGCGGTGATCGGAACATAAATGACTTCTGTTTCAACTGTTTCATTTATCAAGACTGGCCGAGCAGGCAGAATGATGATGGTTATTATTGTTTCTCATCGAACTGTGTAGCCGCTTGGACTTAGGAGTTTTGATAATATTTGATTGAATAAAAGTTTGCAGTTTACCTGTATCATGGGCTATGTTGGCATTTATTGTTTGAAGTATAGTTTTTGACTCGTCACCCATATTGAAATGGTTTTTACATGATTTTTTTATATTTACAACTTACTCTTATGCTTAACTGCTTAAAACGTCTTTAATTTTTTCTTTAACGTGCTTTATCGTAAAAAATATGTTTCTGAATAATAGTTTTTTTTATTTTCTGACGTGACTTACCTATAACTCTTACAAATTTTGTGGTGTCACAAAATTATTGCCTCATATGTTATTGTAAAATACGTTATTACCAAAATCAATGTATTCACGAGATCGAAATTATGTTGCGATGGCTGTATATAGTATATTATAACTTCTTAAAAATAAAAGTAATATCTAATTGAAATAAACACCTAGTCACTATCGCTTTACATACAGTGCCAAGTGCCAACTGATTTAGTGGTTTTTAAAATTCCGTTGACAGACCCGGAACAATATATACATATGTTTTATTATCAATTTCATTTTTTTATCCTTGGACTGAGATCGACTCACCTTTGAAAAATCCGGTTTCCATTTCTTTATAGTTTAATAATTGAAAATACGGCGCTGAAATTGTTTTTGTTTCGTTGAGAATTACTGTCGGTCCTGTGACTTGTCGTATTATTGGTTCCTGCAGGACTGGATATAGAGTAGGACGAGGGAGGAATACTGGACAAACCAATATTGTCCATACTCCAGGGAGTGAAAAATATTGCCCCTCAGCCTAAAACGAAAAAAAAAAATAGCTCGAGTGAATCAGGATTATCGTGAGACCATAATATTATAAATAAATAAGTTAGAATAGGTACTTGATGTGCGTAGGGAAAACAAAGCCACCACAATAATGCGATAATGTCGTCTGTACAAGAAGGTACAGTTTTCACATTTACTAATTTATACTTTTATTTTGAAGCTATTTGTGTCTAAGCTATAGTAATAGTTTTTTAACAGCCGTATATGTTTGGCGTAACATCGTTTTTTGATAACACAAGTATATCGTGTATAGAAAACGAAATAAATATTATGCTTGTAAGTATATAAGTATAATGTACGATCATAATATTCTAGTATAAATGAATTTTATTATCTCATCATATTTTAATACTAAACAATAATTATTGATAATTATTGCGTCGGAATAATAATTGGTCACAGAAATTATTATCTACAGTGAACGTAATTGGATAATGTTTTTTGTTTTTATACCTTTTATAGTTATTTTTACATCTCACTTTCTTAATCACAATGTTAGCAAAAGGAAAGTACAACGTGCTGGGCAAAGCTGTTGAGTTGTGTCTTTTGAGTGATATTCCATTTGTGGACGTGTTCTCGGGACGCAGTACTGAAATCCGAATTCATTAAATTGTTATGTTTACCTTGACGGTAATGATTCTACTGTCAAAACAAAACATTAAGGTCGACACATTTGAAGGGTTGATCAATAATAAGAATGGGGTTGAATATTAGGAGACTTGACGTGTACAGCGGAGAGTGTGTTCAGATTTTGTAGCACTGTAGTCAGATAAACAAAGAACATATACGCATTAATAATGTACATAATCGAAATTGAACTTTTAGAGTAAATGGAAAATAGACTGAATTTTGAGAGTGCGAAAATTACTTTTGTACGCGTATAGCGATGACTGCAAAATCATATTTGTACCTACACGAGATTAAATCTAGTAAAGTTAGGTTTTCAAATTTAGTATATATTTTGCAGAAATAGATTTCACCGTTGTATGTGATATATTATGCATTGGATGTAGGGTTTTAGTATACTATATTCAAACGGATACGAATACATAACAGTTTGACTTTCAGCAATGAACTATAAACTACTCCATACCTAAATAAACAATTTTCTTTTAATCTTAGTACATTTGACACATTTTTGTCAATTTAATTCATTCAAAATGTTTAATGTAGAAATCTACACACCTATGAAGGTAGCTTTATGTGTAAACACTTTTGAATTATTCCTGTTTTCTTATGTATAGGTACTGATTTATTGCTGTCTTATAGAAATCAGTAAGATACAATTTTCCGAACACTCGATTTACTAGTTGCATCTGATTGACGGGGTTTTCTTTTGCTGTAGAAAGAGCGTATATTACTATGTGAATCGTAAAAAATTGGAAACTTACACAATTTCAAAGATATTTTGGGAATGCAAAATACTTAAACCTGAAGTGATGATATTCCATTGTTTAATGGTTGTGGTGATAACGTGAGTATTTATCTGTTATAACACTTATATAGCACTGTCAGCACTGTTTACATTTTAATGTCTGCAGGTAATACATATTGATTTATTCCCTCACTACGTTTTCTAGTTAAATAAATAATACTTACTAAATTTATTATTAGTTGAAATGAAACTTCTTCTGTTTTCAATCTCCTCTTAATTGAATTAATTATTAAATTAATATTATTATTTGTTAATTAATTATTATATATTATATATTGATTTTTTTTGATTTTTTTGACTTAAATAGTTTTGTTACTTAAAATATTATACAATCCGTTTATTCATTATATAATTTTAAAAATAACATGTTCACTTGCATAACTCTAAAATCACTATATTTCATAGAATATATTTTGTAAATATAATTTATACCGTTAATAAAGAATTATTACTATTTCAAATCAAATAACTTGTGTTCATAATTTATATGAATTCAAGGAACTCTGATAGTCTAAACTTAGTTCCATGTATGTTACGATATCGGATAATTCCTATACATGAGTTCTGCATAATATAATTTTTCCGAAATGTTTTTGACGGTGATATATTTTTCTTTTGCGGTAATAATTTTACGTAATATTCAATTGAAATTCTACTAGAAATTACTTGCACACAGATGGAATTTTCCAATAATATTACGTTCAATTTACTACTATATTATAGGATATATTTTTTAGTATTATATATAAATTTCCAGACGGTATAGGTAGATTATAGGTACTCTGTCGTAATAAAATATATTTAACGCCGGAAGAGGAATGAGATAGAAGGATGGTAAAAAAAAGAAGGAAAAAACATTGTAAAAATACAACAACGCAGTGTCTCGTTTTTCAAACGTTCCCTTTTATTCATCATATATAGGTAGGTACGTGTACTAGAAGAACGACATTTTAACGATGTCCCTTTGGCTAACAATGACAATAGGAGCCATTTTAACAAACCCTACATCTTTTTACGGCCGTAAGCGATCAATTAAAATCGGGGAAAAAAAGTCGAACGTGTAAAGTTTCAAAAACACCTTTACCGCGAAGACTTATACCTATGTTATATTATGTATTTAATTATGCGTTTTAAATTTTAACGGCCGTCGGGCGTACGTAAGCAAACAAGCAAACGGCGAAATTACAAAACTATTGTACTGACTTAAGGCGTGTGCCTTGTAGAAGATGTTATAACCCCAAAATATGCATTTAACATGTCCGACAGTACAACTTCATGATATTATTATGACCTCTTAAAGTCCTTGTAATATATATTATTTAAAAATAGCCAAATCAATGATTTTAACTATTAAGATTAAGGTCCGAGTCTTTAGTTTTTTTTTTTTTTTTTTTTTGGGGGGGGGGGAGTTGGGGTAAATTTTGGGATTTTTAGAAGTCCGACATTTAGTGTACCAACTAAACCGATAATTAACGGGTCATTAATATTTTTTTTTTTTAACACAGATATATTTTTGGGCCGGGTTCCTATTTTTTTATTGCAGTATACTTAGGTTGCCCCTAGCCACCGATTATATACTTCGCAATCTCAATTTTTTTTTACAGCACTTTTAACCAGGGGCGTATTTATGAAGTTACTGAGTGGGCTGTAGCCTATTGAATATTCGTAATACTATTTTTGGAACAGATAATATGGTTTTAGACAAGTTTGCCAATAGTGGACGAGCCAGGCGTTTGCAACTTATTAAATAATACAAACATTTAGAACCTAGCATACACTGTGATAAATGTTATTTTATAATACGTTTCACATATATTTTTTTTTTTACTGTGAGACAATTTTTATACATTTTTATCAGCCCCCCTATGCAGAAAATCTTACCCAATATACTTCGAGGTTTCCATTTCTGAATAATAAATTGCACCTAGAGGTTTTTTTTTCTAAAGTTACTCATATGTTTTTGTGATTGACATTTAGCGTTACCCTGTGGGGGCACGACGCGACGCGGCTATCACTATAATATCCTTGAAAACTTGTTTTTTGGTTTGATTAATATAAAAACTTAAACAACTGAGTTTTATATTTAAAAAAAAATATATTAAATATAAAACATATTATTTAAAAATACTATAATTTATAATATTATATATATATTAGCTAATATTATTTAGGTCTGATTTTAAATAACGGTGTATTTTTTTTTGGATGGGTCAAATTATATAGAGTAAATAATATTATAGGTATATCACTTGAGTTCTTTCTGTAAATCACTGTATTCCTTATGTGATATAATTGTGCTATTAATAAGATTTTTAGTATAATCATGGTTTTTACAAACCAGTTAATTTTTTTTGTTTGAAATTCGCGTTTTGCAGGAATTGATGTTATTGTCCACATTATATTTATTTCTATACAAGTTTCAGATCGCAGTTCAAATAAATGTTTGCCTTTTATACACCAATAAACTATATATCAGAATAATGAATTCAAAGTCACTAATTAAAGGATACTATAAGGGCGCATATTACTCAATCCATTTTATAAATCGAAAAACGCAGTTGGTGCAATTACTACAATAGGTACTGTTTTTAGTTTTCAGAACTCATTCACTGTGGGCGAAATTTACATACACCCGATCGTTCGTTGCATTTTGTGCATATGACGTTTGCTCGACGACGTATTTCTTGAACCTCCTCACAGACACCTTTGCCCTATGCGTTTATTGTCATAGCAAAGTATCGCGGACTTTATGTCCAACAAGATTTCTCGTGTATGCCGACTTATCAAATTATTCACTTCCGATTCCGGGCTACGAGTTCTTGAATTTTTATGAAAGGTCAGGCATGTTCATTTCTTTGTTATAATATAATTAGTTATTATCATTACACATTACGTTTGCGTATTACGATGTTATTGTTTATGAACTTATAAGCACCCTACGCCACCTCATTCCGTAAGGTATTATAAGGTCACTCATCTGTACGAATTAATCTAAATAATTCAGTCCTCTATAATAATTGTTAATCAATATAATATTGTTTTCCTCTCGTTATTTTGTTTCACTGTCTCACAGGTATCCTATATCATGTCTCAATTTAGGTGAAAAATAATCATAATTCTTAGGTCTTCATTATAGTAATCAAATCAATTTAAGAACTTGTATTCAAAATTAAAATACAGTTTATATAAATATAATTTGGAGTTGATGATCAATAAAAATAAGTATTTTTAAAATTACAAAATAATACATAGTACTTACTGTGCAAATGAAATTTAGTAGGTATCTACCTATTCAATGTTCCTGTGTGATAAAAATAATCATTAATTAAGTGCAGTATTAAAATATTAAAATATTGTTAACAACAGCACCTTAAATGCGATTAAACTTGATATATCTAAACATAAAAAATTATAAGAAAAATTTTAAGTATGCGATTACACTTTTGCACTATTATTAATATTTTAATTCGTACTAAATATGAAATATTAATTGTAAAATACTCTAAAAATAGTACATTATTTTTAGTTAAAACACTATTTTTTGCCTCTCTTAATATTTGAAAACAGAAAAAAACCCATTATTTTTTATTTTTCTAAAAGGGCTGTGTTTTCGATGAGGGTCTTTTTAAAAATTGAAAATGCTACACTTGTTATCGGTTTTGCTTATAATTTATGCAAGGTTTTGTTTGCTAACCGGTTTTTTTCGGCCCGGTATCTGTTTATATTTAACCATGTTCTACACGACTATGATAATATAACAATATGATATTACGGGTGACCTAATCGAATACGACATTTAAGATGATAATTAATAGTTATTATTTGGTTCACTGAGTTGAATAATAGTTTCGTCAATATATCTGTGAATGATGTAATAGAGAAGAAATTATCAATGGTTTAATCATACAAACAAATGATCTTATACTCACGTTGTCTGTTGGACTAACGGAGCAAACCATCGAATTTCAGCAGTTGTCTAGTCAGTTGTGGTGATATGTAGGGTTTAATTCGTATAGTATTATATCATAACATTGTTCAAGACGATTGCAACGAATATTGCGATCGAATAATAGGTGATTCTCCCGTCGCCGGGGATTTCATTACTACTACTTCACGAATATTAGTCGTGACAACATATCCACAGTCAATCGCAGATTCACAGATTACTATTTAATTGTGAATAAAAGTAAACCTAATACACCGACAGAGAATATGCCACACTCGTCTTGCCCACGGACATCAAACACTAACTGCAGACTGCCCTTCTCGTGTGGAGTGGTACTTACAGGTGAAAGATATATATAATGACGGAGTGTAGATCCAATGTGGAAGAAAGAAAAAAGTACAACATACCGACGAGAAACCTCTATCTGAAATAATTGGTACCAATTTACAACCAGAAAACGACATCTCATTTCATTGAATATAATTTTTACGACACGTTTACGTGTTTACTGGTTGGACCAAACTAAATATTTTTTCGTATAGGTATTTGATACATCAATGATTTAAAATACAGAATAAATAGACGAAAGAGATGATAAAATATCTTATCAACAATTAGCAAGAACTATAATATATCATGATATAACCACAGTTACCTAGTTTAACTAGTAAGAAACGTTTGCAAGAGGACCGATCGTAGCAAATGGACTGGGTCATTGAATGCATTTACACGCGAACGTATATAAAGTAGGACCCACCTAAAGATTAATAATATAAAATAAGTTTTTTTCGTACCTACACACGAAGTCCATTCTAAAAAAATGTCATTATGGTTTTAATGACAATTCACAGATATCAGTTTAATATAAATAATAACTGCAGTATCCGTTGGCATCTCATTGCAGATTAGTTGGTTAGTGTTTTTCAAAAGCTACATGTCGCTTATTCTTATTAAAAAATTTAAATAACTAGTTTAGAAACCTAGGTTTTGCATTGTATTTTTTGACTTTTTCTTATATTATTTCTTTGGACTAAGAAACTCTAGAGACATTATGTACAACAAGCAACGAGTTATTAAAGTTGTGTGATTCATAAATTGATAAATTCACTAATAAACTCAAAAATCAACAATGAAAAATAAAAAATAAAGAACTTAAGTTGTATTAATACAGTGAATAATATTCAAGTCATAAGCCCATCTTGGGCGGGTATTATTACCGGTATTTATTTTGACGAATTATTTATTTACAACAACTAATTATAACAATAATTATCGTTACTTTATTATACTTCACGAGTTCTGTCTCGAATAAAATATTTTTATCTGGGAGCTGTACAAAAAAATCAGTGTTAAAGTGCAAACTGTATAATTAATTTCGTTAAGAATATCGTCGTCCAAGGCATTAATTTATAATTTATTATTAACTGGAATCAATATGACTTGAAAAAAGGACAAAATTAGTTTTTTTTTTTTTTTTGTTGTTGACTTCGCATCTAAATTCGTATAATTTAGTGAAAACAGCACAATCATAATATTATTAAAATTCAATCACTGAATTAATACATTTTACAAAATGTTTGAATTGTCAAGTGTATAATATGTAAATGGGTCTCTCGCAATGTTAGACGAATTCGACAACGGAACTCTGTCGAATCCCTGTAAATTGTGAATGTTATCTGTGCTTACTACAATATTAATTATTGACTTAATAAGGACAACGACAAATAGCGATGCATATAATTGACATTGCAGAATGCTTCAGGCTATATTTAAAACCATGATAATGTGGATCACATGGCAAGTGATTGCAACAATGTGGTGTCAGGCTCGACTTAGTCAGCTGAAAACTTAAACGAATTTCGTCATTACATACTATTATAACGATGTCATATCCTTTTGGATAAATTTATACAATTAAAAAATTATTGATAAGAACTGCTCATTTCACCGTACCGTGACAGTCGTCGTTGTCGCCGCCGCCGTATAAGTCCACACGTCCAAGCGAAATCAGAATAAACTAAAAAAAAAAAGGAAAACCGATGGGCCCCTGATGAATGTTTATTATAATTTATTGTTTACAGCTAAGTACTTTTATTGAGTAAAAATTGTTTTCTTTTTAATGACAACTTCAGCATAGGACGGAATGTGCAAAAAGCAAATGAAAAGAAATAAGTATATTTTAATATTGCACACAAAAAATTTGATGCTATAATAATAATTATCAAAAAATAATGATTAAATTGTTTTATTTAGGGAAGGCCAAAAAGGGTTGTCACCCTTGTCAAGGTGTTCATTTGTTGTTGTTGTCAATCCCTCGTAAACTTACTACGGTCCGTCTAAATAAGACAGTTAAAAGATTTTTTGTCACTTTAATTAGGCTGTAACTAGGAACACATATTTTAATTTATTAATGTCCTTTAAAAAAACATTAAACGGGTAAAAATTACACTGCATACAATTTATGAATAAAAAAAGAAAATTTAAAACGATAACATTTTTACACAAGTAATTTTATATTGTAAATCAGAAATTTAAAATTCAAAATTGTTTATCGAATACATATGTAATACACAGTATTATAATAATATGTTTAAGCGTAATTGCGTGTTAATAAGTATATTTTATTACCTAACCATCGATCACTGTGGATTGAACAATGGATATTACATTCGTATTGTCGAGACAAATATTACGACCTTCAGGAATGGGCAAGATATATTTTATAAATAGACATTGCGATATTATATACTATAATACATGTTGTAATAGAGCGATCTGACAAAAAAAAATTTGTAAAAATTATATCAATAACAAATAATTTAAAAAATAGGTACCTTCAGGAAATGCTGAACATTATGAAGAAAAGTTATCAAGTTTTTAATTAATTTACCCATAAAAAAAAAAAATTAAAAACTTTTAAAAAAATTAAAAAAATTCTAAAAAATAAACTACTTGACATAGATAAATGTTTTTAATATAAAAGTTGTTTTCATAATCAGATTAAAAAATTGGCTATTTTGAAATTTTCCAAAAAATTTGAATCAAATTTAAAAATTTTCATTTTCAGTTTCAAGAAACAAAATTCTATAAATATAGTGAAAGTGTTAATAAATTAAACAAAAAATCCCACAATGTTTTGCCAATGATTTACCCCTTGTGTATATAGGTACTCTGTTCAGTGTTCAACTTATGGGTACACCGTCGGTGGATGAAAATTGAAAACACGTTGTGTCCTTGGATGACTTCCACACTAACGGTAATCGGTATTACTGCATCTGTTCAAGAAAGTGTTGTTTTTCAGTGCTCTAATGCTCAGAAAAATTACTAGTCAACGTACATCAATATCAGTTGCTTATGCGCAAACCGCTGTACCTACTCTAATTAAGTTGAATAGTGTTTAATATATAAAGTCGAAGTATAGTATTATTGGATTAATACTTCAAAAACTAATTCCTAATACTATTTACGTAGGTACCTAGCTAAACAGCAGAATCCGCAAAATCACTAAAAGGAAAAAATAAAAAAAAAAATATTATTTTAACATTCTTTAAACAATTTCACGATTGTATTAATATGTTATTAATAATTAATTATCTTGACAATAATAATATCAGCATCTTTTCAATATTTTAAAATATATGTTTTATCCGAATTCAACGCGAAATATAAAAATTGTATTATATTATTATGATTTTGTATTTCACACAATATGTTATGTAGGTACAATATGTCAGATAGGACATAGATGTACTGTACAAATGTCTGTCAAACACTAATTATAGTTGATGGCTTGAGACTCTATATGTATGACGTCCCAATGTGGTGTGCGGGTGTGTGTGTAGTTGTCGTTGCACATAAAAATGCATGTAAACGATGTCAAACAATACGCGGCAGGCCTGTTGAATTACTATTGGTTTTCTGACAAACCGTTGTCAAGCATTTGATATCGTACCATAATAATAATACCTATGTTGATCGTACATGCATTATAATGATATGATACGCTCGCCATATGCACCACTCGAACAACAACAATATTACCCGATCGCTAATCGTGCCGTACAAAAATATTGTATTGTCAAAACGTTAATCATGTTTTTTCGATTCAGAGGGGCACAGGGTGAAACCTCTGCAGACGCCTATCGTATTGTCACTATCGTCACCGTCATCGTCACCGTAATATTATAATACAGGGATCATATTTTATGCAAACGGGAATCGCGGGTGTATAATGCGTGACCTTTGAACGCATCGAAGGCTCAAACAATGTGTGATTGCAAAGGCGTGAAACGACGGTTTTTTTTTTTGATTTTGCCCGCGTGCACAACATACCGTTTAAAAAGGGTCCCGAATGTCGGGCGCATTGTGTGGTCTGTTGAATTGATTTGGGGCTCCGGAAAGCAACATTAGATTACCGATTGTACTTATATATAGTAGTAATACAAAAACAAGTAATCCACTGCCCCCGCAAAATTTTTCTCAGTCGTAACTGACTTCGAGTTAAAAGTTTAAATATAGGTATACCGTATGTTTGACGGTGTGTGTGTGTGTGTTTTTGTGGGGTTGTAGGCGGTGAATGGTAGTGATCATTTTTGTTTCCGAACAATTTTTGTTCGTCTTGCTCGTAGTCAAGTTCGTTTGTCAACACGCATAAAAAACCTTCATAATAGCCATTAGGTATATGTTATTCTAACTATGACAAATCGATGCTTTTTATTTGTTTTCTGAAGAGGGGGGGGGGCTTGTTTTTTTCTACAGAAAATACTCTCACGAAAAGTAAGTGATCCGAATTCAAAATTCTCATTTTAATTTAAAGTTACAAACATGCCTAGCTTATGTGGAAGTAATGCAACCATAAGAACAAATATGGGTGAAAAATATTATAATCGTGTAAAAAACAAAAATTCACGACCAAAGGAGCGATCGTATTATCGTTATTATTAGTCTGGAGGTAGTGAAAAGTAATATAATTAAACACGGTATTCACTTCAGCTTTGAATTTTTCGATTATACGCGCCACAATTTATTATTACAAACATTAATTATTACTCGTTGGATTCAAACTAAACGGCTCGAAGTAAGGTTTTATTGACTTTTATTGAAACAATTGGATATTTTTAATTGAACATTTCAAACAATACATTTATTATTATTGTTCGTACTTTATAGGTATCAGCCTCGGAGACTTCCTATTATGGTTAATTTTCCGATAATGTGTTGAATATACTACGACGTTTTAACAAAGTCAATAACGTATTCGACATTTTACTGAGTCGAAAATACACGAAAGCATTTAAATCACTAAAGATTTACTTTGGTCATAATATTGTACATACCACTATACTCTAAAGTGTTTATATTAAAAATGAATAAATGTGATTTTGAGTTTGAAATAGTTTACTCTAATAAGGATTGTTAGCGCAAAAAAGGAGAAACTATTTTCAAAGTATTATCGCCTTTGAAAATTGGAATAAACTAAATTACAATACAAATAGGTAGTCCACGTTTTCAGTTTTAGCTGTTTTGATTGTAACAGTGTTTCGTTTAAACTATACATATTTATGGCTAATGATTTAATTTCTTAAATAGTAATTTATAAATTAACGTTTGATTGGGAAATTAATTTTTTGGATAGTAATTATGTTTTTAATATAAGTATACCGAAGTAATAGATTTTTAATATTCATATGCAAGATTTTAATTAAATCATTGAGAAATAACATAATTCTATACGAGCCTTAAACGTTGTTGTACTCAATTAATGTATATTCCATTGGTGAACTATGCAAGAAACATTTGTTTTAACATCAAAATACCAAAAGTGATTTTTTATTAAAATCAATGATGGGATTTTAATTTTGATAAATATGGAAATTTGATAATTACACAAAGGCAACACGAATCGAAACAGTTATCGGAACATATCAAGTTGATTTGGAGACTTTGGACAACGCAGGTATCTAATGTGAGCATTCATCGATTTCAAAAAATAATGGTGGAATTTTCACAAAAGTCTCATAAACTTCCAAATGTAAGCTTTTGGAATTCTAGTTGTGCTACTGCAAATAAGCGTTGAACGTTTTTTCTGGTTGCTCAAGTTTATTTTATTAACTTATTGAAACAAAATATGTTTATAACAAACTTAGAAGATCTGTTGATAATTTAACTAACTAAAAATTATTCAGCGAAATAATAATTATAAAATAAAAATGTACTATTACTTAATGGTATTTTATTTAAAAGTAAAAAAATTATATTAATATTATAGTTGTATTTATTTTATATGCAAAAAAATCAATCGTTTCAACATTATGCAAAAAAAAAAATGGTTTGTGTACAGTTTTAGAAAAGAAAAGTAAACAAGGTTCTTACTGAGTGGGAGATATTAAATCAAATTATGCTAACTCCAAAATAATATAATTATTTCAGTTTTAAAATAATGAGTAATGACCAATAAATAAAAATTGAGAATTCACAACTCAGCATGCAAGTACGACTGTATAAAGGAAGATATTTATACAAAAGTATTAATACTTTGTTTTCGTTGTTTACGTTGTTTACAGTTTTCCTTTTTTTAATCGAAATCAGTAATTTTAGTGTTTTGTAAATTACAACGTACTGTAGGTAAGTACATACTACACTAAGCTACAAAAAAGATAAAATACAAGTTTTTCAAAAGCTAAAATCAATAAATACATAATATAAATATGGAACTAATAAAATAAAATATTAGATAGGAACACTACATTCATCGTGATTTATTTTGGAAAATATAATTCCTACGATATTCTCTTGTAAGTATATTTTATTGTTTTATAATATATTATATATTTTTAAATCTTAATAAAATGTATCTGGATCTTAATAATATCTGGAATTGTAATTAATTGAATTCAATGCTCTGTGTAACAACAGTTTTATTATTATACCTGGACGGCCAGTGTCATATTATTACTTATATAGTTATATTTTGTCTACATCTTAAATCATCTGATAGCCTGAATTACAAAATAATATAACATATTTTGTTCTAAGTTGTATTGTGAGTTTATTATTAAATACAGACATTTGTAAAAACTTATAATAATTATTTTGCGTAATGTAATATATTATATTTCTACCTTATACATTAATAAATACACAATATGACTCAACACCAATGACGACCACATACGGGTGTAATAAATATAAATGCCATCTAATAAATATAAAATAATTTATCTTCCATAATCATAAATAACAATAAGATATTAAACTACCGAAACCAATATCCGTCAAAGCACTAACCGACAAAGAAAAGATAACGCCGCATATAATTAAAAATAATATCATCGACAACAGAGCAATAAAAAACTACGAAATCTGAAATAATATTATTTTTTCGATCATAAATAACACAGCACTATATAAAATATAAAATATAATATATATAAACTATTTGTTCTTCTAAACGAGGCCCTTAAAAATGTACTAACTTCTCTTATTGTTCCAATGGTATTTCTTATAGTTTGAAGCTTTGATGAGTCGCTTAACACAAGATTAAGAGAATGTGACAGACAATGTGTTTATGAATAGCTGATGGATATTCTTTTGATATTAATGCCTGGATTCCATGAAATGCACCTCTCATAGCCGCAGCTCCATCATAGTCTTGCCCTCTTAGGTTCTTCAAATCAAGTCCAAAATACATGAGTTCTTTTTTCATTGTATCAGCTAAACCTTTTCCAGATATATCGGTTACAGGAAAAAATTTTAGAAAGTCTTCCCCAACTTCATTTGGTTCATCATCCACATACCGGAGACATAGAGAAAACTGTTCAATACCTTGCACATCTGAGGTTTTGTCAGCAAGAACAGTAAAAAATATAGATTTTTTAACTCTATAAATTATATAATTTTGAATAGGTAGTAGATTCAATCCAATTAATGTTATGATCTCATTTTGAATCAAGGGACTAGTATACATTTGTTCAGTGCTTGAACTTAAGATATGCGACTTGAGAATATCATCTCCACTTCGTGCTCTAAAACGTAGTACTGCTCTAAAGTTTCCATCATTATTTTCAGGTTCATTTAAACTTAAACGTCCATAGTCTTTATGACCTCTATACGGAAGTTCTTGTCTGCCGCAAAATATTATTGTTTCAATAATTGAATACAACTTTTAATAATTTTCAATGTTTTCTTTTTTAATTTGCTTATGTACTTGAAAATCGACAGCGTCTTTTTCACTATCAAATGTTAAAGAAAATTGTTAGATTTCATCATCGCAAGTTTATGATATTGTAAATTACTATGTGTTGAAAAAACATTTTTAGCTGATTTCCAATTCTGAAATGGTTTTAATACAAGTTGTTCAACTTGTAGATTTGAACCTTTACCAACAGAACTTACTGGACCAAATAAAACACAGTTCTTACAAAAAGCTCCATTTAAAGATTTTGAATATGCCAGCTACTTAAATTCACCCAACCAAGATTTATGAAAATGCCGCTTCTTATCTTTTGTTATCTGAATGAATAAGTCAGTAAAAGAATTTGGAGTCCATGTTTTCCTCAAGAGCTTTTCTTTAAGTACATAAAGTTCTGATTTTTTTTTTGTCACATACACACCAATATCAGTACTATTGTCTAATATACGTCCATAAGTACACAAAATATTTGCACAAGTAGATTCCTAATAAAATAAAAATATATTAAAACAAACTACTTTACTCTGACTAATAAATATATTTTAGTTGATTCATATTGTCATCAGTATCAATACTATTGGCCAATAAACGTTCATCAGTACACAGAATATTTGCACAAATAGATTCCTAATAAAATATAAATATATTAAAACAAACTTCTTTACTCTGGCTAATAAATATATTTTACTTGATTCATATTGTCATCAATTATAATATCTGTGTTACAAATCTGACCAATAGACCTCTTCATGGTTGAACAAGATCTCTAAAATAAACAAATAAATTAGGTTAACAAGTTAATTGATTAAAAATAATAATACTTCTACTAAAAATAAATTATTACACCAGCCTCCACCAGATTTTTTAAAATTTTTTTATTATACATTTATTTGTAAATGTATACAATAGTCTAGTACTCAGTAGGTTTTACTTCAAAATTACCAGGCGGCAGGCTTATAACTAATTATTTGAAATTTAAAATGTAGATATACATATTATTAAACTTTGTATTATAAGTAGACTTAGTGTAGGGGCTTACACAAAAATAGAGACTGGCCTTCTTATAAAACATCATTTGCTTGAAGTTACCTTATTTAAAACTTGAGTATCTCCCATGCATAGTAGCCTTTTACAGTTTCACTTGTTTCCTAGTGTCTAGAATTTATTGCTTAACATTAAAATTAATAAAAAGAATTATTAAAAACTATAAAATACATTATTATGGTAAACCTATGTAGGTCCTACCTATTTTTTAAATTTAAAAAATAATGATACTTAGGACTCTGCTTTATACATAAATAAATATTTTTACTGTGACTAGATAATTTAATTTAGTAAAGTGATAAATTTGTTTCATATTATTTGTAATAAAATAAGCATTACATGATATTACATATTTTTAGTTATTTAATAACTAACTTGTTGTAACATGTAATATGTTGATACATTTTAATTTTTAATAAATGAAAAAAAAAAGATATTACATATTTTTACATATTTCTCAATAATTCTATTTTTTCCAACATATTTGTACAATTTTGATCCTACATCAGAAGTTTTTATTCAAAAAGTGCTAAAATTATTGAGCAAAAATGATATAAAAAATAATTTAATTTATATTTATATTTGTTTGTCAATTTTGAAAAATACATACTGTATTAAATAACATATTCATGTACATATTTTGGTCATATAAATGTATATTTTTGTATTACTAACACATATTAATCCGAATCCTAATCTTGTACTTTTGTTCACACTTATTTGCAACAAATATTATACTGTATGTTTAAGTTAATAATTATATAATAATATAATAACATTTAACAGGTACTTACTTCACTTGATTGACGAGGAACAGACAAAAAGGTTTTCAATTTTTCTTTGAAACTCATGTTGAAACTTGAAATCAACAATACAGACACAGTTTTTAATTTTTATGAAAAATAACAACGGTAAAAACTAAAAGACGTGTGTAAGAGGTAGACAATCGACAAAAGACAGTCGACGAAACAATTCCTGGCAATCCGTAATAAATTGATAACATTTTACAACAATGTAAATACAATAGTAAACAGAAATCCATTTCTAAATATAGAACGCGCTATCAACGTACTATATAAATCATTAGTACACAGCTTTATTTGTCCTGTCCTTTCAGTTTATTCGTATTTTGATTGGTAATTGCAATCATGGACCATGGAATCAGTCAGTTAAGTGAATTGTATACCTCAAAAACAACATACTAGCATATTAGAACAACAAAAATATGGTATAATATAAAATATAGATATATAATTATATAATTTAGCAACATCCATTAAATGTTTTAATTTAATCTGAAATTTCACTATGGGCCTAGGAGCCCCCTCCCCCTATATACATCACTGGGTCACATAGTACTAAATACGTTCAGTTGTGGAAGTGATTACTATATTATAAGTAATTAGAGTTTGCAATAATATCGCGCATCGAACCACGATCAACCATATGAGCTCTTAAGAATATCCGCGATAAAGAACATCGTCTTGCTACTGACAAGGTAACTGGTAAGTGATGTCAATTATATAACTACTCTGGTCAAGACGAATTTATTAATATTCTGCAAGGTTACAACATTATTTAGTAGTGGAGTAAGAATTGCATAAGCACATCCACATCGTGAAATCAACCCACCTTTTATTTACTACTTTTAACCCTTAATATTTTGCCACCTTAATTATATTCTACCACATATTGGCACTCAACTACCCTTTCCATTTATATCGAATTTCCTTTCTTGTCTTTTTAATTTTTATTCTACTACAGTAATATTACCATATACTTATTAAAAATAATGTAATTTTTGTAGTCTATAGCTGGTTTTAGTTAGGAGGACGGTTAAATGTAATGTAATATATTTTAATTGTTATTTATTAACTAAAAACATTATGCTGATAATATTATAGTCTCCAACATAAAAAATAATTTTTTTGGGTACCTATATTGTATAATTTTTAAATTAAATTTATACTCTAATGTCAGACATTAATGTGAATATTAGTACAATGGAAAGCTATACGAGATGAAAAATACTAATGAGAGAATTTATTATTCTTAAAAACTTTGATAGAAACATCTGGAGACTGGAATGAATTCCTGTTTCTATACTAATAAAAAAGTAAATTTAATAATATTGTGTTATCGAATTGTTTACATAGATTTTCTGATTCGGCCTGGTCATTATTTTAACAGTAAATAATTAAAATAATGAATATTATTAATGTTTTTAAAATATTATTAAAATCATTTACACTTTTTTGAAAATGTTCTGGAGCAAAACTTTTTTATAAGATTTTTGATTTTTAAGCATCGAAATAAACTGATTTGGAATATAGTCAAAAGTATATTTTTTCAAAAAGTTATTATTAATTTATGTAAGAAAAATATTTTTAGAACATTATTATATCCACATTTACGAGGTTCGCTGAAGATGAATTATCCGAAATGAACAAAACAGTTTATCGTTTAATGTGGATGATACATTGTTATTTGTATATTTTAACGAAAGACTAATAATAGAGACAAATATTTAATGTTAAAATGAACACTGTAAGCTAATAACCTATGAAGTTGATACTTCATCAATAAAGAAAAAAAATAAAGAAAATAATAGACAATATTTTTATATAAAATTTAAAATGTAGCGTTTTCAATTATTTTTTCTTAGAACTATTAAGTAATTGTAATTAATTTAACTACAACATTTTAAGGTTAGGCAATGAAGGAAAATAATTATACAGAAATTTAAAAAAAGTATTTCATAATAATATGTTTATCGGGATGGGCGTGGGAGGATAATAGGAAAACTCATTCATATTAATGAATTCGATTATTAACAATAAAAATGTATTCTTTGTTTGTGAGAACGCGTATTCATTTTCTTCACAATTGTTATTATTGGTATGCAAATAAAGAAATCATATAAAATTTAAGATTCAATTTATTGGGGAAATTTTGCACTGTTTAAGGAATGGAAAAAGTAGAAAAAATAATGAGGGAAATCAGAGGAATTGAATAATTGGAGCGTTACTTTACTGAAAAAGTGTGGCAACGCTTAATAACACGGTCGAATGATCAAACAAGTTGTATCCATTCACGTGGATAATTTTGTTTAATAAATTTGAAATAGACGACGAAGAAAATTGCTTGGCAGATGTTACAGACAAGATGACTAATTAAGTCAAGTCAAGGTTTTTTGATGTATATGAAAACATTTTACAAAAACGAACAAGATACAGAGATTATATTATTATGTGGGCGCTTGTTTCACTTAGCATACCTCAATGCACTATTATAGATAGTGTTATCCGATTATTTTCAAATGTTGGATGATACGAAACCCGTTGAATAAAAAAGTTAACCGTTCTAATAGTGATACTCGATTCGCCATACTGGGAAATGACAAAAATGACCTTTCCAACATTCGATTTGTGATTAGTGCTTACGATTTACTTTATATCCATAGGAGACTTACACGGAACGTTGAATTTAACTTTATACCTCCTAAAGTCTAAAAAAGCTTTTTTCGCTTTGTTCAGCTGCTTGTTTGCATTCAAATGCTTGTCAAAATTTGTCTCGATTATTCCCTTGTCAATGTCTCAAGCTTTTCCAAAATAATAGCAAATGGGTCGGTATAAAACAAAACCAATAAATAGAGGGCACTACAATCTCCTGCAGAATATGTAACGATCGAAGTTGTTTGATACGGGTTTTACAGTACATAAATTTCTAGTGCTCCCGATAAAAAGAGTTAAGGTGGCAAATTACAAACTGGAAACATTTATCTGAGTGACAAAATGGTTTGACATTAGTTTTATTACTGTGCATATATGTATACCATTCGGAGACAAATCACAGGAAGAAAATAAGGCGTTTTTCGTTTTCGTTGTAGAGAGATTTTTTTTTAGTTCTCAATGCCGTAATATTATGAATTTCTCAAAAATAATCTTGTGACAATAAATATAGAAGACGTAGTTTTGTTATTGGTTAGGAATAATAAAAACAGTACCTATACATATCATATTATTTCGTCATGATAAATATTAAAATATTATTAATTTTGAGTTATGATAAAGTGTCTTCCATAAAAAAAAAACTAAAATTCTTTAACTATAATAACAAATGTAATTTAAAATTGTATGAGTAATTTACTTAAAAACGCAGAGATAAACTATTGTTTGAATACATTTTACTTTAAGTGTCAGAATTACGAACTTTTGTTAGGACTCTAAACTTTAAACTAGGTATCTCTATCTATTGGCAGATGATGTTTAATGATATAAACGTCGGACGATTCGTCTCTTTTGCTTTTATAATTTTTTGAAATGCTATTAGTCGGAACTTAAAACTTGACGGTTCAGTAAAGTTATTTTTTCATGGTAATAAGAATAATTTAATTGAATATTTATTTGAACATAGTTCACACATACTATACATTTCTGTACGATCTTACAAAATAATGCTTTTAATGAATATTTGATAATTAAATAAATTCTTCGAATTTAATAATACTTATCATTTAAACCAATTAGATTTAGGTGTCTGTACTCATCAATATATCCATGCCGAAACAATAATATTATCTTATAGTTATTTTTACAATTACAAAAAAATAATATGATAAAATTGTGTGACTGAGATATTTTTATGTTATAACTTTAATATTTTTTTTTTAAATTTGTTAAAAACTATCCGATGCTGTCATGCTGAAAGACTGGAAGAACGAAAAATAAGATTACGTTTAAGGGCGAGAGATTACGCATTTGTGTTCAGAGAGTATAATAACAAGTAGTGAGTAAACTACGAATAAACATGTTTTATCGTTACACATGTGTAATAGATCGTTACAGATTTTTCTAAAACGTTTAGGTGGTTTATCTTCTATGGTAATTGCATTTTAAGCACAACGCAAACATTTTTATGGGTAGATCTTAATATTTTTCACATATCATAATAACCACACATTTATTTTTGTTGTTTTAAAAACAAGTATACATCTTTTGATAGGAAATGAAAAAAATGTTTACTAAATAATATTTTATTAGTATATTTTTTTATGGTATGTGCATAATGACCGCCTAGTGCCCAGAATGAGCAACTTCACTTTTCCTATAAAGAAATAATTATAAAAGTACACTCTTATCAGGAGGTAGGTATTGAATGTATATTTCGTGTTTGTGTACACTTAGATTAATATAAGATATTTTCATCGCGTGATATATTGTTCTTAAATGGCTATTGCTTATTAATTCAATATAATATTATGAATGTTTCAGTTTGTATCATTAGAGAAAATGTAGAGAAAAAATATAATGTATTAAAACTTAAAATATTGTTTCTCAACACTTTTTGATTCAAGCGATAAATCAACTAAATGGAAAAAAACTATTCGAAATTGCATATAGCATAATATTTACATATAAAATACATGTTGCATTTCAACGAATTAAAAAATTGAAAATAATGTTTTTATAAAAATAAGTACATACTACTTCAACGACACAATAGATTGTACTAAATTTTTTTGACATTATATAGTTTACGATGGTTTTTTTGGTTATATTTTGTTGAAGAATTTTGAACTATATATCAATACTAAAATACGAAATATTTTCCTGAACTGAAAATGTGTATAAACATAGGATACTAATGAGTAATGATTATTAAACCGATATTTTATTGTGCATAAATTATAAGCATTTGAATTTCGGACGATCGGAGTAGTGCTGCAATCATTTATAGATTCGCGTGCATCATACGGTCGTATGTTTCAGCCATAAAGGTGTAAATCTGAGCACCAAAAATGTGAAAATAAAATAAAAACATAACCTTTTACATAAAGTGCATAGGTACCTAATGCAATTGTTGAAAAATAAAAACGGTCCGTCACTCGACGACGGATCTCCTTATAATATTTTTTTGATTTCATAAAGTCGAAGACGTCAAGAAATCGATGCGGCGGCGTGGGAGGAGGCTTATAAAACCGATTCGGCGATTACAATAACAGTAAGTACCTAATAACAATAATTCGCAACAACAATAATAACGATTAATATTGTAAATATTATAATTCACCGGCCGAAGAGGTGCGCGAGGCGCACCGCCGCCGCCGGACAGCACCTCGAATCCGGAAAAGTCCGCTACGCTGCGCCACCGGTAACGTAAAACTCGCTCTGCGCGATTCCGCCACCGGGGCGGTGCGGGCCGGGCGGGAAAAAAGCTCGCCGCCGAATCATTTCCTACCCCGTCGTCGAACGCGAGCGCCGGTCTCGCACGTCTGTCCGTTTTTCGTCTCGTTTTTCGTCCGCTGTCGAGAACTTCGTCGTCGCGTGCCCCACGATATTATTATATTTTATAATATTGTAATATTGCCCCCGTCGTCGTCGTTGCATTCGCGCCGCACTCGTAAAACGTTTTCTCGTGTTCGTCTGGTGTGTTAATTTTGGTCTTTTGTTTGTTTGTTTGTTTTTTTTTTTTTGTCGAAGAAATTTTTTTCGCCCCCGTCCGGAAAAACCGAAATTGTTTCGTGAGTGCGCGTGTCCGTTTGTGTTAAGTTTGGTGTTTTTTTTTTCCACTGCTTGGAACCCGCACAGACCTGTGCTGCACGCCGCCGTCATGACATCCGCACTCCACTGCTCCGGACTCTGAGAGAGGTCAGTTGCTGTTGTTGTTGTTGTTGTTGTTGTTGTATGCGTCGACTTCCGGTCATATCCGGTGTAGGTTTTCGGGCGCGGACCGCGAAATCGAGCGTATACGGCCGTTGACGCGTCTTCGTGATCTACCGTGTCGTCCGCATTACAGAAAAATATCTTAAAATAATATGTGGACAAGACGGTGGGTACACGATGTTGGTTCCTGCGGCGACGTTGCTCGAATCTTACAAAATCCGTGTTATTATAAATTACTTTCGTACTCTTATTGTAATAATATAATATAATAAATGTATTTTTTCGTACACGGTAGTTAATGATGCACACACACATACACACACGCGCGCACACACGCATGAAGACAGATCGATATAGCAAGATATATATAATATACATACGGAATAACAAATCGGAAGAAAAAACACAATCTTTATAAAAGTTTATGCGTATAAAAACTTACAAATGAGTTTTTTCTCTATTCTACGAGTTTACCGACACAAGCGATTCGGTCGTATAAAAACTTTTTCACACGATCGCCACACTATAAACTGGTCACCCCCTCCCAACCGTCCCACGAAGAATGCCTTTTGAACGTCGATGGCTGTCGGCGTAAACTATTAAGCGGGTAGGTTTTAAAAATCCTACGAGATGCGTGTCCGGCTATAATAATTTACATCGCTTCTCGCAGGAATACAACCACAGCGCGTTTGAAAAATTTTAACGCTGCATAGAAAAACCGCAAACGTTTATGGGAGAAAACATTTTTTTTTTTTAAGTATGGGGGTTTTCAAACGTAAATGTTTGTAAACAATTTTTATATTTTAAAAATCCTTATTTTTAACACACTGTTTCACAAAAAAAAATACGAAAGTTTACATTTTAAAAGTTTTATTGAGGCGTGTGTGGCGTAAATGACCCACTCGTCGTGATGGTATGAAGCCGATGGACGTTTATATTAAATAATATACAATTGAATCAAAATACATACTATAAAATATAAACTATGCAGTGGTTGAACAATACCTGTCTAAGCCGCAGGGTGACCAGACGTCCCGTTTTTAGAAGATTTTTAATCCCGTAATTTACATATTATTATATTATAATGTTTGTGAAAAAAATATCGATGTATGAAACAAATATAAAACAGTTTTACTCCTATACATAATTAAAATAAGAAACCAAATTTATAAATAACAGATAACGCTTTTCTCGGAACGAACGTCGAATCCCAATCCCGACGAACAGTAAAATTAGCGATAAGCATGAGACATATTCCATGGAATAATATGTCGTTCTACGTTCTATGTAATATAATATTATTAAAATATTATTTATAATTTTGTAGTCAATGATATTAGATATTATAATTATTATTCTATTCTGTTCGTTATTGTTCATTAGTTATTACTCTCCACGGTAATGTGCATATGTGTGAATGTGTATGGATTATGGAAGGGTCCTGGTTTTTCTTTGGGGGGGGGGGAGGGAGTAACACATGTCCCGTTTCTTTATTTTCTTAATATGACAAGGGTGGTCTAAGGCAAATGCAAAAATCTTGTTGTTGATTAATCATCAATATAATAATTAATTAGCCGTTTAATCGCTTGACAAGTCACATGTCATTTAAGCTAAAATTATCTAAAAAAAATAATTTGGGTTCATATGTCTGTTGTAAAATAAAAAAACTGGATTTTTAATCAATATGAATTATTCACTGATAAAATTTGCAATATTGACATTATGAACTGTGAATCTAAAAATATAAGTAGCTACTTAAACAGTAGTTACTGTTTAAATATAAAATATTTAAGTTCTCTATAATTATTTAAAATCGGTACAAATCTAACTAATTTCGAGAAAAACTACTTCAGAACAGTGAGCAACAAAATACATTTTCTAGAGCATTAGATAGTAGGTACTTGATAGAGTGTAAACTAAATAATACAATATTTTGGTTTCTTAACAATTGTTGGATAGTAAATTAGTAAATATTTTAACTGGCTTTAATAGGCTGACTTAACTTGCTCTATTATCGGAAACATTTATACTTAGTTTGAACAAAACAAACGAAAATACGCTTTACCAATTAATTTGTAATTATATTCACACAAAAAGACTGTTTACAATTAGTTCTAATATTTGTGCAGCGCATTAAGGGAAAATAATCACTTATAATTGCTATAATTTTATTTATAATTACTATAAGGTGTTAACTGTTTTACAAATATGTTTTAAAAATGCCTATTAAAGTTCTAAAAATTTATTTATTTTTTAGCTTGAGAAATAAAAATGTGTAAAGCTTTCACGTATGTTTTAATATTTTTTATAGAATAATATATGTGAATTATGGAAAAATTATAATATTATATACTTACCGTTAAAATGCTAGTTAAAAAGTCTAAAACGTTTGAATAGCAATTGAAAGAGTATAATCGGAAAGTTAATTCAACTTTAAATTAATGCATTTTGAATTTAAATTCTCAAAAAAAAAAAGAATAAAAAAAAAAGAATAAAAATAAATAAATAAAAAATAGGAAATTTAATTTCGACTGAAATTAATTAGTTTTCCCTTTTATTTATTTACTATTAAATAAGGTAGTAGACTTACGTGCTTCATACATTATATTTTATATAAAATTAATAAAACAAACAGCGTGTGCTATTAACTAACTTAAACAATAATTACTATTATGTATCTAGGAATAAGCTTTTCTATTCAAACGGAAGTTTTTTAATAAATAAGAATCCTAATCAACATTATTTAATTTGTTCGTTCATAGAATTTTTAGTGACCTGGGATAAATTGTAGATAATTGTGGTTTAGGAAGCATAATCTTATTCTACAGCACTGTAACATATTTAGGTTTTACGAACTAGGTACTTCAAACTATGTTTTGAACTTTAAATGATTGAATTTCATTAGTAAATATTATTTTAATTAGATGCTGTACTGCAATACACAACATTATCTTTCACCCTATCTTTCATATTGTTGTTTTAATTTTGTTTATATTGTATACAATTATTATTATACTTGAATATTTGATGGATTTGAAATTATAGCTATTACCTTAGCTCAGATCAATATTATTCTACAAAATATATTATCGTTGATAAGCTTAAGAATATTTGTATGGACTCAAATGTAAAATATAATGCGTTTTTTTAGTTGTCCGCATAATAATATGTAATCTTCAATATTAAATGAAATATGTAAACTAATTCCTGATGAATTAATTAATTTAAAAAAAAAAATTGAATTAGTAATGCATAGTTATAGTATTTATGCAGTAACTATATTATTCTACATTGATATACTTCGGCATTTATAATATTATGCATTTTACAAATACTAAATCTTACTCAAAACGTTTTAACATGTTTTATGTTCAATTAATAATTTATTAATATTGTGTTGGTTTTCAAGTAAATGCTAAATTTCACTAGTTGTACATAATTTATTTCACAAAGAACATGAAAAAAATGTGACGATGTAAATATATATACCTAAATAAAAAAAGATAACACATTTTTTAATATATAAAATAAACTATAATATGTTAAGATTGACGATTTTTAAATAATTACGAATATTTTCATTTTTTGAACATGATTTTCTGGTCTTTATATTTAACCTTAAATTTACTTATAAAAATACTGTAAATCAGTGTAAAACGAATATACCATTATTATTATTTATTTATTATGGCGGTATTAGATTTTATTTATTATTTACGGAAGCGGTGTATTTGAGTATTTGAAAACTAGTATGTCTTTATTATATTATATGTTTTGACAAATGGATTAGTGGGAGATATATTATAGGTAGGTACAATAGTGTTGTTTTTATTGATTTGAGTGACATGAAAAGCAAGATTAATTTGAAAGAAAATAATATACTCAACATCTATATAATAGATGGTGTACAATCTAGTGTAGTATTTGGTTTTCTAATTCTTAAATAAACCCTTAGTCGTAAAGTATATATTATTAAGCCTTAAAAAAAATTAAAATGACTTTTTTATACCATTTTCTTACAGCATGATTTTTTTTCCTATATTGAATTCAATCAAATACAAATTATTTACATTTTACAATGTTTAAAGAATAGCTGGTTTTATTTGCATGGTGTTAGGTGTCGACGGTGCACACAATGCACGTGCATAATTTATTATTTTCCACAAAACATTTTCTGGTTTAACCGCATATTCAGTAGTAAGTTGCCCATTGTCAAAAGACATTTAATTATTAATTTTATTTTTGTTATAAAATGTTGTTAACCAACAACAACTGTCGTCCGTCCGTCCGTCCCGTTTCATTCGATCAGTTGCAGTGCGCACAATGACCACGGTTACCTCGTGAATAATAGTGCAACCCCAACATCATTAGTGGATAATAATAATTATACGAATTACACGAGTACTGAAGGGTACTTAGAATATAAGAAGGGGACTTTGCATTCAGAAATAATAATAATAATGCGACCGTGGCATATAGCTGCTTGCCGCGCGTTGTAATATTTTTCTACGTGTATATTATTATTATTCGAATATGTATACGCGCGTGCGTTTTTTGATGGCAGTCCAAACACAATTTTATTTAGGCGTGTCCTTCAAAGACGTATATATTATGCATTTTATTTATGAAAATTCTATAGGTTTAGGACCCTTTTTATGCCGTCGCGTATGTGGCATATATACATCACATGTGATATGTCATATGCTTGTATAGTGTACACTTTGTATTGTAGTAGTTGTACACGAAGGTGCCTCCCGGGTACAACCATAACATAATAATATAATATACGCTATATGGTATTCAATAATTTGATTTCGTGTTGACGATATTGTCTCACGTAATATGAGATTAAATGTTTCGAGTTTTCACGTCACTGTTGTAGGCTTAGTGAACTTACAGTCCTTGTTGTTTTACAATATCCAAAATTAACCCATTTCATGCATTACATATTGTATCATAATATACGTTAAAATAATTTGGCATATTTTCAGCGACGTGTGTAGTTGTAGTATAGAGCACAAACTAGATTGTAATAATAATAATATTGTATCTCGCTCTCGCGTATGTGTGTGTGTGTATAAATCAACTCGATGTGGTAGGTAGTTACTGTTCGATGCCGTGTAGTTACTAGCTCAGTACCATTAAGGCTATACGCTATATAGAACGACAGTGTGTAGAATCTCATTTTTAAGAACGAACCGGAATAAATGGTTTTAAGTAGGTAACAGTTTCATGGTCTTGTTATAAATTGTCATTCTACGTTACTGTTACGGGGTTGTACAAACAAATAAGATGAAACTTATAATACTCCAATAAGACGCGTATTACAATATATATTATTTCAGAAGGCCCTGAGAGTATGTGCACTTAAAACTCTGCACCGAAATACGCATGTATTTATGCGCGCTTAAAAATACCGGAAAATGCGTTAAAACATACCCTTCATTTTTTTTATACATAATATCTATGTAAGAGTAAAAAAAAAACATTTTAATGCTACAATTTTTGTTCGATTTAGTTGAAACTTGTAGTTAAAAATTTTATTATTTTTATACATTTAAAAATAAATCTTAAGTTTGAAATAGAAAATTATAATAAATAATATAAATGTACATGAGTATTTGTTCCTCAAACATAACAATCTATACAATTAAATAATTAGATAAATTTTTCAAATGTTAACTAGTGCCATTTATTATAGGCCAACTAGTACACCGAAATGTTTCGTTCCACTTCACCTAATAAAATTAGTGCGTATTAAAGTAATACACATATTAAAAAAAATCAAACACATTGTCTGGTCAAAAATATACGAGTTTATATTTAGTCATTATTGGACTGCCGTCAGGTACAAGAATATAAAATCTATATTTTGTTTATTATTTGATTATTTTCTATTCATATTTGTTATAATCGAAATGTCTTTTAAAAGTAATTTATTTTCACCATCGCATCCTACAGTAAACAACAAAAAATTTAAAATGTAAATGAAAAAAACCTCAAAATATGCAAAAATATGCAAATTAAAATCTTGGATTTGGACTAATACAGGATGTGCGCAATTGAGTAAATCAAAATATGTAGGTGGCCGATTTATCAATTTTAAAAACCTGCATTTGGCATGCATTTTCGGGCTCCATAGTTATCTGTATTGATACAATATTTAATGAAAACACACCTTTATGATTTTCACTCCTTATAATAGTATCAAGAACAATAATTATTATAAACAATATTTAAAAAAAATTTTTGGTCAGCTATCATCATTCATCGCATTTATACAACACAATAGGTACGCCGATCATTGTCGATGGCTTGTCATAAAATAAAATATGCGTTAAGTTTATCGTATTCGCTATTTCGTGTAAATCGGCGGAGGGTACATCGTCGTCGTATTGAGATTAAATATTTAAATGTCAGTAAAAAAAGAAAATATGTAGCAACTATAGGTACACAGACGGGGACTTCCTCGTCTGCCGCGCGTGTGCGTAAAAAAATAATGCACGTTGTCGTCAATATATTATAGTATTTCTATTACGCGTTTACTCATTATTTATTTATGATTTTCCTCCCAGTTTTCGTTTTTGCTCGCCTTTATCAAATCTCGCGGAACGGGAAAACGGGAAGGCAATTTTACGAGGAACATCAATCCGTGTCCCGTGTCGTCGGACGTGCGAGACCAGCGGGTGCTCGACGAGTTTTATTTTACGACTGTTGTACACGGTGAAGACGAGGTGTGTTGTTTTTTCCTAACATCGAAATGATTTATGCCCGTTGCATACGTTATGGGAACATTATAAAAAAATCGTTCTCCTATTAGCGCTGCAGGGTTATTACATGGGTACTTGCGTGATACGCGGGGTGACGTACGATTTTACAAATTGACTTAAAAGCAGTGGGGCTTAACGTCATTTGGAAATTCACAAGTAGGACCTATACACGGCTCAAGTTTAATAATGACTTTGTACCGGAAAGAAATAATATGTTTTTTGAATGTATCAAGTTTATAGGTACCTATAGGTACTGAAAACACGATATTATTACAATATTGTTATTATTTGCATTATATTATTCTTTGATATTTTATGGTTTAATACATTTTTTTTCCTTCGTATGTTTGTATAATTTTAAATTAACCGTATAGGTACAATAACCTGAGTAGCCGTGTATTCGCGTGCACCCGATTTTTATTAATAATAGTAAAACCGAAAACTTGCACGAGCTTTGTGGTACACGTCGATAATTCATTTTTAGACGTTTCTCGCTAAGTATTGTATTTATTTATATACTTATATATGATATACATATATTTATATTCCATCACACAACCCACGGTTTAATGTATTCATTATATTATAGGTAGGAGAAAAAAGAGTTTTCCACCTAAGTACATCAACTTTGTTTGTGTACAGTGAATTGTACGCAATAACATCAAATGTTTAGTATTTTTTTCCCCTCTTTTTACTAAGAATATCGAGTAACCCTATTATTATTTGTGTGAGAGACCAAACGACTAGTAAAATAATAACGTACCTATACCGAGCGTATATGTATATTGCCGTTGAACACGTGAATAATTTTCCTATAACGCTAACTATCGAATGAAACGACAATGGCGATATTATTTGTATTCATGCTGGAAATCCGTTTTCACACCACATTTGCACAGTGTTACAAGTAAGAACAAAACAGCGAAAACAGAAGAAAAAAATTCAAATGTGTCAAATGGACATAATACGTGTGTGTTGTCTCTTGGGGTCTGTAAAGAAAAAACTACAAAGTTTTTCAGGGGCTTCTCATCGAATTTTTATGACCTTTCGTTCGTTCTGCAGTAGTACTACTCCAGACAGAAATGGATTTTAAATGCAATAAAATAAATGTCATACTTAGTCGAAAAGGGCATTCGACTATTTATTTTATTTTTTTCAAAAGTTATAAGGACGCCGTTTTTACGACGAATCTCATTATTTTATTTATTTTAAAGACCACCCCTAAACCGGTTCGTTGAAATCGTTATTTATTTTAGGTACAGTTTAACGTAAATACTTTTTTATATTAATATTTTAAAACAACAAAGAATTTAAATAAGTATGTACTTACTCTGATATAATTAGCTTAAGTCTCGGTAGTCACAGAATAATTAAAAGAAATTTTACTTAGCTGAGAAATAAAAAACGACTAATTGGTAATTATAGTGATCCCATGAATTTAAAATAGCTGATACAATAAGATTTTGCTATCAAAACCGATTTTATGCATTTTAATCTCTATTCTGTGATTTTACTGTATAGGTACCTACCCACACACTTTTTTTTTTTTAGTGCAGTGTCAGTAGAATTGTAGAATAATAGGAATTTTTTTATATGGGCTACACCGATTTGCCTGCAATAGGTATAGCAAGTATAAGTAGTAATAGTAATTTTGAAAAATTAAATGTAACAATGGCTTAAAAAAAGTTGTGTACAGGTAGCTATAAGAAATTTTTTGAAGTTTGTTTTTTTCTTTATAATGATTTAAGCAATGTAAAAACTTAACATATAACTTTAAAACAACGTTTTGTTTACTATACATTTTTGATATACCTCCAAGAAAATATCATGCATTTTACATAATCTTAAATAACAAAGTTTTAAATGTTAAGACAATATTTAAAACTTTCTAGTACAAAAATACTTATTTAAAAATAAAAAAAATTTAATTTTCTTGTAAGATTCACCCCCACTCCATTGTCGGTCGGTGTTCTGAACTTGATATGTCTGCATCTATATTTTCATTACTCTACGTTATTTCAAGGAATTTCGCAGAAATGTTGTGTCTTTTTCAACAAACCTGTCAATTCCTATCCGGGTCGACCCTCTCCAACTAATTAATAGTGCAGTTTAATGGTAACACATTCAAAAATAAAATTAAACCAAACTTCCATAAAAAAATTCAATTACTAGAAGCCTTTTAAATGACTCCGATATAAACGATATTTTTGATAATAATTAGAATGAGGTCGACTCACACAAACAACATCAAGATTAAATTCGTCATCTGCAGTATTTCAAAAATCAGAACCGTATAAAAACGCCTCAGCATATCGTTTTGCTCTTTTCTCCCAAAATCATTGTACCGAAATGAAAACTAATGTTAAAAAAAAACTATAAACAAACCTCCCCAAATGTTTATTTTAACAAAAATTAAAAATAATCAAAATTCTTCCTGAAAAAAACCAATCAAATCACCTACTGAATTTATATGACACAAAAGTTCTACTGATTACACAAAAACTAAGTACATATTCGCCAAACTCGTGTAGATCTATTATCAAATTTCTTAATGAATCAAAAGTTGATTTCTTTATATTTCGAACAAAAGGAGACAAACAATACCGAGTAGTTATCAGGGACTTACATACCATCACATCGACTGAATTCATAAAAGAGAAACTTACAAAACAAGTTGTTCGTGAGGTGGTGAGAAGTATTACAAAGGTTGGACACAATCTCTCAAAAATACCTCTAGGTACCTTTATTTTTTTGTTCACCTTCAATCTTAATATATTAAACTACGGAGATATTTTTGAATTAAGATCCCTACGTTTTACCGAATTAAATGTCTAATCACCTAGATCTGACCAACAAGTACTACATTAATTAAATTCACAAAGTTCCGGTAAAACTAAATATTATTTAAACAATATTTATAGATGTTTTTGAAGCAGAGACAACTATGAATCTGTGACCTGCACCGAAATCCGCAATATTTCTGCCATATATATCGTGCTCTTTACAATGTCAACCACCCCTTAACTTACCTTGCACTTGTGGTTCTAAAACGATTATAATTTTGTAACCAATGATCATCGTAAAAACATTATTAAACGAGAAAAATGAAATCCCGATACCAGTATTATGTACGACTAAATTTCTGGCAGCACTTCAAATATAAACAACAATATTTCCAATCGGCAAACTTATTTATATTTTAGCTGAGCTTCCAAATTAAACATAAAAGTTAAAACACTCAAGATTCGACCAATAAAACGAACTAAACACCCTAAATATTAACTGACTTAACTGATTTCTAACACTCCAACATTTATTTAAACAAATGTTAACCACATGAAAAAATATCCAGTATCCTATATCAATATTATATCAAACTTAAATGTATTACTCAAAACAAAAGGAACCTCATTATTTACTTTTTTTTTTTTTTATTGATCTTAAGCTTCGGCAACTGAGGCCATTAGCTGTAGTAGGATTTGTATTGTAGGTTTGTTTGTATTGTATATTTTGGGACGGTAGGGGGGAACACGTGTGTGTTTGTTTTTGGCAGAATTTCGAATGGGGCACCCGTAGGTTTCTGCCATGCCCCGGGGGTGGGGGATGGCAGCACTTGTTCTCCGGTCACCGCGACTTGTCCGGAGAAAAATGCCGCCCGGTAGCGGAGGATCGAACCGCGACCGGCTGCGTCGCAGCGGACGCGTCAGACCACTCGGTCACCTCATCCCCCATTTTTTGCTTTATGATACAATAATTTAAATTTCATTGATTACAAGCATTTTGCGCTATTAAAAAATATATTAAATTAATTAAAAATCAATTTTAAGTGAAGTTTTAACGGTTTTCTCTATCAAGTGTTCAATTTATTATTTTTATTCTTTCGTTTATTCTCAAATTTACTTATTATGCACAATGTTTGTATACAAATTGTAAATATTTTTAATTATAATGAAAAAGTATACTCTCCGGCAGTCATCTCCTCTTTAATTAAATTTATTGCTGAGTCTGGTTTCCCATGTAAATAAATGTTTCTTTACTATTTTTTTTCATCTACTACTTTATTTTAAATTGTATTGTTATTATTTCATGACGTTATTTGCGTTATTATTTTTGGCCGCTATTTAATACATAATTAGTGGGCAGTTCAACTTTTTTTAAATATATTGGAACATTGAATTTCTTCACTCTTTGATTCATAGATATATCATAATATTGTGAATGGTATTTTTTTTACAGAGTATTTATGGAAGCGTTAAAATACATATGCAATTATTATATGATCGCGGATAAACGTAGATAATCGATTGGCATGTCCGTATTATTCTAGGTCAGAAATAAAAAATGGAAAAAAAAAATTGTAAAACGATTAAAAAAATCTGATAAGCCCAAAACTATTTTCAACATAACTACATAAGTAGGTGACGGGAATAATATTATTTATTATCAACAGTTGATATATGTATAGGTACATGACTGGCTGTTTATAATATGTATATTATACAAATATAAGTAGTAAAAAAAATAAATCGAAATTAATTATACACCTATTTATTAAATCGGCTTAAGTAAAAACGGTTATTATACTCCGAGGGGGCGAAGGGGACCGATACATGGCCTTGTGTACACATTGTATACGTGACATAATGTAAATGGTCATATAATTACCATTGAATTGTCATGGAATCGTTATGCAAAATGCGTCCAATAAAACGTGGTAATTACCCGGTAAATAGTGTGGAACATTTAGCCATGAATTATTATATGACTCACGATTTACCTGCCTAAGGGTCAACACGCATGGGATGGGGGATGAGCGGCGACGGGGGAAGAATAGCAAAAAGAAGGGTGAAATCCGTTTGTGGAACAATATAACTACCGTTACTCACGCCATATTCCACGGTCGAACGATTCGCATTGTTTGTATCCTCCGACGTAACCTACCGTTCTATATAATATTGTTTAATGTGTGTGTGTTTATTTATATAAATATGTACCTACCTATATATAATATATATGCACGCATACAAATCCCTGTCTCTTTCAGAGCACACACAACTCCGCGGTCACAGTGATACACGTGAAATTATGTATACTCATACATTATACGAAGATTTAGTAAATATATAGTTATTATAAATGCGCCATATCCGACAGGTTTAAACTACAATACGGATGTAATGTATTATCAATTATTGTTACTATCTCTTTTCTGAATTATTGAGTTTTTACCAAAGTATTAGGACTATTATTGTATACCTACGCAGATATTAAATTATTATAAAATATGATATACAAGTATAAAAGTGGTCGTACACATAACGACTTAATAAAACAATATAATATTATTATACCTACAATTATAGCAGTGTTATAAAGTGCATCGTAATTATTTAATTGTATTAACTATTCAATGAATTTGTATTTTAAATTTTGAACTTATGAGCCCCCACATAAACGTATTCAGTGGGGTCCGCCATCTTCTTGAAGAATAAATAAATACATAAATAAATAAAATAAATTGTCCTATGCATCCGGCACTTAAATGTACGTAATCTGGGGATAAGACGGGTTTTAGAATAACTGTTAAAATTAATGAACCACGTGGAAACTGTTTTAGATCAGGAACTAATATAGGTACAATAAATGTTAGGTTTTGAGAAAAACGAAGTACTATAGTATATTGGTTTTGCATTGATATGTTTTAAATATTTTTTTACTTAGTTCCGTAATATTGTTTTCCTATAAAAGCAGCAGTTGCATATTTTCATAATTGTTTTGAGGGTGTAAAATTATCTTAAAAACATTCTAAATCATAAACAATCTTATCATCAATACAAATTAAATTATTTGTATTACTGAATAACATTTAAGTAAATTGCTTATTAGCTAAAATGTATACAGTTTTGAAGAAAAAAAACCCGTCCTACCTGTGCAGTAGGTGTCGAACATGTGTAACTCATCATTGAGTATGCACCGTTGTAATGGATGTGATAAATTTAAATTCAATGATAGATCTCTCTATTCATATAAAAGAGGCATTATAGTGACTGACGAAGAATCAATGTAGAGTCTAAACTATAATAGGTAGGTGAAGACTTAAAATGTTGAAAGTACATTCGTTTAAGTGCGTACAAAGAAAGGACTTATACGTTTTTATTTTAAAGATGTGCTCACACTAGAATTTTGTGTTATTAAATGGAAATCGAATATTTCTTAAAATATAATTGGTTGCTAATGGTTACAGATTCTGATTTAATTTAAGTAATAAGTATTGACCACCTTACATTGTCATACAAATAAAAAATACATTATATTATATTATATTACATTATAGTATATTGTATATTCTAGTATTCACTATTCATATAAACGAAAAAATTGTTTCTAAAGTATATTTAACTATAACGAATTGAACAAAGTTTGAATTATATGAGTGGGCAGATGGCATTTTATAAGGGCAACGAAGTGCATGGCAGCTAGTCATTGTATCCGATAAGAAACAATATTCAGCCAAGCCGGTTGAACTTTTTGATATCCAAGGTTACCAAACATTTATTTGAATAATAATATTACATTTTTAATAAATATTCGTATTTATTTTTATTTTTCCCAATTATTTTAAAAATTACTGAAAATTACTGAAAATTGTCTGTTCTTATCTCCCAAAAGTATCAACTAAATCCAGTTTTATACAAAAAAAACCTTTATCAAAATTTATGATCAGAGTATTTTTTCTTCTAGAAAAATTTCTTGTTTTCAGACACAAAAATAAACATAATTTTAAAATCAATACATGCATAGCTCCTTTAGATTCTTCTAAAGTTATAAATTTATCACTGGACTAGAAAAATACGAAAAAAATATGATACTAATTCATAGGTTATCCAATGAATGCGTTAATTCTTTGCCTGAAATAATTATATAAACGCATTTAATTTTTCATTGTTGTGTATAATATTATTTTGACTACTTAGTTTAGAGTTGTTTTTCAATTAAATAATACGGTCTGTACAACTATAAAATTTCGAGTGTACTGCGCTAATGAGTTTGGTGCGTCACCCCTACCTTTCAAAAGACACTATGCGTAAAGTGACTCGGAGAACTTTGTCGTCACATTCCACACGCATATTTATATGACAGAAAAGGATCTCTTGTATACATATGCAAAATATTATGTCAAAACCACAGGGGTTTATTTTAATATTATACTCTTTTGTGCCATGAAAAGTGTTTATTCCCGTGGGGATCACAAATCAATGTAGTCATTTAGATGAATGCTGTAATGGAATGAAAGCGGCACGCATGAGAAAACTGCAGTAATAAGCAGTGACAGAATTGTATGGGGTGCATTCGAGTGCACTTGCACCTACCTGTATAATTTTCTGGAAGTGCTCAATTGTCAACCACTACCCACAGACGATTTCCACTCGAAATACACAATTTGCTTGTTTATAATATAATATTTTGTATTTTAATATTTAATTTCGTGTTGTATGAACAATAATATTATTTTAATTTTGCAAAAAAAAAAATAACACCATATGCAAGTTCATATAATATTTTATTATTATCGTAATATTTAAAGTCACAGTGCTTTCCGAATTTAAGGACAATATAATTCTAATTACCTATGGTGTAAGGCGGGGTTACTATTTACTATTTAGTAGGTATCGATATATTTTGTAAATAATATTTGTATTTGTTTTTTTCCTCAGATTTCCGTGACTTACACGTCGTTGTGTTATTCCGTGAAAAATAATATGGCTCTCATTCCATAGTTCGCCTTGTGAACTTGAAAAGAGATTATACGCGGGAAAATAACCAAACTGTGACATTAACGAATCTCAACTTGTTCGTTAATATTCTCCCGATCCAATCGTACGACGGTTTGTGAACACAACCATTACCACCACAACCATGGTTCTGAGGCACGGATTCTGCCGCCAATGCTCCGACATGCTGTTCGTCGTCTGCACAATCACCATCGTCATTACAGGTGAGCTAAATTTTCGGTCGTTGCGTTATCTATATAAGCATTAAACATAGCATAGTATATCATAATTTTCGTCAGGCCAAAAAACGGTGGGTATTTTTTGCAGCCAACACGATTTTGCGCATAATCACATAATTTTTTTAATTCTTAATTTACAACAACAAATAAATAAATGCGTTCAGTGCAAAGTTGTAGCTGTACATATAAACACATAATTTTATGAGAATTATATAAATTATACAGGACAAATCAGTTATATTCATAGACCGTAGTGGTATGTAATTTAATCTGTCGATTAAAATCTACGGAACTGTATTTTATGTAGGTATATATTATATAATATATATACATGGTTCGTGGTAAGGCTAATTAAAAATATATTTAAACAAAAATTATTTATTAAAAGCGTATACTTATTATGCGTACAAAAATTTTAAACACGCATTACTTGATGTACAAAATAATATTATTTCTGTAATACTAGAGGCAGAACATAATATTTAATTAGATCGTAAGTAGGATTTTACTTTATTGATTCAATTCTTATTGATACAGTTAATTGTCAATCTATTAAAAAAAAAAAAATATTTTTAATTACTTTCGCTTTATATGTTGGAATATTAGCCTGAGTAGAACTAAAATAATAATGAAATACATTTTTTGATATCAAAAACGAGGAAAATGTATTGTATAAATAATATTTTGATAATTATCATTTAGGTAGGTATTTAATGTATACCTGTATTCAGAATGCTTCATTCATTAAGTTATTAATGACAATCTATGAACACTAAAATTGTAAACTGATCTTTAAATTAAATTACTTCGTAAACGCGGTATAATAATATAACTAATACAAATCCTCATAAGACTAAAAACTACTTATTCTAAATCAACTAGCTAAGACTCCCTCCTAAATTGGTCCAGAAATATTTACTCAAACCATAAATAACAATAGAAGTCATAAGTTATAACGGAACATCAAAATAATTAAACTTATAGAATAAACTTATAATATGAAATCAAAGAAAATCATATTATTATCATTGTAGTAGATAGAATTTTTCATCAGTTGCGGGTTAAGCAAGAAAAAAAATGTCTTATCGAATCTCATCAATTTTGATTTTAATATTTAATACACTCTCGCGCAAGCAGTCCGACAGTGCGCACGCATTTCGATGCTTCTCTCGGATTACGCTCCATTGTACCTCTGTCTTGCATCAGGAAAAAATAANTCATTGTAGTAGATAGAATTTTTCATCAGTTGCGGGTTAAGCAAGAAAAAAAATGTCTTATCGAATCTCATCAATTTTGATTTTAATATTTAATAACTTAATAAAATAAAAATATTTATTTAGTAGTTATTGTTCGTCCAACCTTTGACTATAAAAGAATATCAAACTCTAGTAATTATATTAAAGAAAAGAGTTTAAAGGGACACTACCTACGGGACACTATCGTCTGTCGCCATATTAAAACTAAATAATATGATTTTTCTCATTACTATAACACCTTTGACATAAAATAGACCAAGTTTTAACTACCTAAACTTTTCACGATCATTGCTAGTAGCACATCGAAAGTTCTAAAATAAAGTTCTCACACGTCACGACGCAATTAATTGTCCTATACAACGATTTTCATATATTTTATATTTTTAATATTAATATTAACGAACGGGCACTTTAATATTAGTTTGAGCTCTGACGTTTTTAACTCGATACTAAAGTCTAGGTTAACCAGTTTCTAAATTAATGTGATTGATATTTTGTGGGTAGATATAGTATAGTTGAATAATAACAATAATTATAAGCTTTCAATATATTTTCTATCTTAAACCAGTTAAAGCAAATTTGATCAATGGAAAATAGTATAAGTATCGAGAACTCGTGTTATTAACGATTAAAATGCGCACATAAAAAAGCAGACTGGATTTCGATCACTATAGCGTTGGGCACGCGTTCTGTTCAGTTCTTCTCAACGCAGGATAGTCGTGGTATTAAATTTAAAAATAACGATAAATCATTTTATACGGAAAACGATTTTGAGCCCAGCTCTGTCAAAAACCATGTCTGTTTTCGACGGTTGTCTGTAGTACTTACGCTTAGCGAAACTACCGATCAAATCGAAAAATAACATTTTCTTAGTACTACCTAGATTTAATTTCCAATCGGTAGATCGTACGACCCATTTTTGAGCATTCATCGAAAAAAGTGTTAAATAAAAAAAAAAAAAACAATAACAATAGAAAATATCAAATTCGCTAAACCAACATTGTTCCTTAAAATAGGGTGATTTCGGACACTTGCGGGAGGGACTCCTGACGAAACAAGGTTTTTGTAATAACAACATCACTTTTGATTAAAAGTCGAAAATTGATACTCCCCGTTAATACCTATCTATGTATTTACTTATAATCTAAAATACAAATAAGTTTTACAAAAAATGTATAGTAGAAGCTTAATTAATTGTTTTATAGTACAGATAGTAGGTTTATTCGAAGAACTAATGTAATTTTTATTCCCGCGATCAATTAATTAAAATTATTGATTATTTTTAAAAGTTTTCAAAGGTCTTTTATCAGTCAACTATTTGTTATTAAAAGGATGAGTTTTAATTTATAGTCAATATTTAAGAACTTTACAGTCTGGATAATAATAACACTAATTTGTTAAATGAACTTTATATTGTGTATAGATTATGTATCGTAACAACGAGGTATTGATTAACATGACTATATTTAGATTCAGAATTCCTGATTATGATGTGATTATTATACAAATTTCGTTTAATTCAAATCACCTCATTGTACTCATTGCACATAAACAATAATTAACGTACTTAAACAGTAATCGATAAAATATTTTAATTCGATTTAAACGATTATTGAAAAGATATAGAATGTTATGAATGTTTAATTTACTCCTATATCATCTTAGTTCGATATTATTAAAATAAAACTCGCTTAAAATCACCAAAAACACAGACGTAAGTGGACCTCTGAACATAATACAAAAATCCATCACAATATTATAATTATTGTAGTCAAATTTGCAAATCGTTTGATTTCCAATCAAATTATTCATTATTCGAAGACGAACATAAAGTTTAAGATTAGTGGGTGCCAATATTATGGGGCATATACAATCGATATTTCTTACTTTCTTATACAAAAATTAACCGAAATCACCACAAAAATGAGCCATAGTGAAGTATGTCGTAAAAACATCAGATACAATTTATTTATATCAAATAAAAAACGCCATTACAAATTAATGTTTTGATTCATACACCCATATCATTCATAAATTATAATTTTATATTAAATTTCAATAGAGAATGAGTAAATATGATTATTTGTTTAGCGGCGTATAATGTTTACTACCATTCCCATGTTTTTAGTTTGTCGATATAAATTATAAATTAATTGAATATGCCTAATATTGCATACATTTTGACGTCTTATTCAATTTAAGTTCAGAAGTAGGTTACACTGAATACTATTAGCAATACGTTGCCATTATAAATTATCTGTGTCTCACACGTTTTTCGTTCGGTATTTTGTACCTACCTATAATATATTTGACACAAGTAAAAGAATATAATATATAAATAAGCAATATATTTTTTTATCGAATAAGTTAAAAATATGTTGTACAGAGTTTTTATTAGAGCAGACATAAAAAAAGCCAGCTGGCAGAAATAGAGAAATTCGCATCGGTTCAATAAAAATTAAATTTTAATGTCTTCTTTTATGTTATAAATATTAATATCTCTGCTTTTATTTCGTTTTTATATGAAAATAATAACTGGAAGCTCTCATCTATCCGAGTGATATGAATTAATGAAAATGGAAATAACTCAGAGTCGGCTAGAAAACGACATAATATACTTGTATTATAAAATGGAGTATGATACACTACAATATTGTGAATTATTGAAAATATCAAGTCAAGCAAATTAATGTTTAACTTATAACTACACAATGTTTTTAAATATTATAGGTATTTCCAATCATAACTCATCGTAAATGTTTGCATTTTTGTATTATGAATATTCTGAGTATACCATCGATGCGTCGTTATGTCAAAGTCAAAATTTAAAATTCAGCGAAGTAATTGTTTTAAATAGTTGTGTGTTTAAAGTAAATATGTACTGACCTAGGTACAAATTACGGGGACCACTCGTAAAACCGAATAATATTTATGACAATAATATATTATTTTTCTCTCGGTGTAACAACACTCTTAATTACTACGATCCGCTGAAAACGTTCTAAATGAATATAAAATATAAATACGCAAACGTTTCATTTTTAAAATCTCATTTTAAAACAATACCGCATATTGTGTGATTGCTTTCGTGGGATGAAAATAATGAAATGCATTACAGTTTGTAGTCATAATAATAATGTAAAGTTCGTACAACATCGGGTTCTCATCCCCTACAACCCCCAAACGTTCGTCATCAGTTTCGAGAGGGTAGTTAGTTTATTATTTTTTTTTCAATTCCGACCGTGTGCACGGTTTTGTTTTGAACATAAAAACGGAATGTATACACTCGTAACGTATTCCCGCGGTGATGGACACGCAATCGAGTCCCGAAACCGACGACGGGATTAATGGCAGTCGGACAGTAGATAAAAACACAGGTTATACCTCCTCGTCCCGAGTGGAGGTTTGATAACAGGAACCACGCGGGGTGTATAATATATGCTGTACGTAATAAATTTCCCATTTAAAAACGAAAAGAGCTAAAACGCGTACGACTGAAATAAAACAAAACAAAAAAAAAAGCATATACTAGGAGGCTTTTATGTAGGTTTTTTCAACCTCCCCTTATACTCGCGGAAATGGCGTTTTCACACTCCCGTCGCTGCCGCAGCTATAAATGGGTTGCCTACACTTATTAGTCACCGTCATACACTCGAATCGCACGATAACAATTTTTTTGTTTTTGTTTTAATCGTCATCGTATTTATAGCCGTCACAGATGATTAAATACACCAATGTAGTATATTTTAATATTTTAATGGCGTGTGGCTGTGGAGATAAACTATAGTAATAATATATCGATTGAGTATCTAATATCTCTGAAAATAATGATTTAATTGCTAAGTATTGCAGTTCTTATGAGAATCGAAGCATTAACGCATTTTGAAAACATTTTGGCAAATCAAAGTTCGTGAGAATAAGATTTTTTTGAGATTTTTTAATTGAAAATGACCACATAATGTTGACTGATATTTGTTTTCTCGTAATTGTTTATCAGAAAATTGTTATAAATTACCTATTTTATTAATTGATATATGGTACAAATAAGTAATAACTAATTCGAGTACAAAACCTTGTTCTACAAGTGTTCCATTATATGAATCGTTGTATATTTGACTACACATAAAAAAATGAAAATTTGGCTAACAATTAAATCTTATTATTATATTGAAATGTGTTATTTTTTTGTTGTTTAATGTGGTAGGAAATAAAAACGTATTATTTCCGAGAAAAAATCATTTGGTAACCACGAGACGTTATTTTTTATACTACGGTAACTTCATTCGTTAAACCAAATTAAAAAATGTTATCTTAGTTCATCTCAAAATATTATAGTTTTTTTTCAGCAAACGGCAGTGACCGGTACTGTACCGACTGACTACGCTATATCCTCATTCACCCCTGTCCCTATAAGTTTGGGAAGAAAAATATTGGTCGGAATAATCATAATAGTTTTATGCATTCCACCTCATTACAATTCTATTATATTATACTCTTTTGAGGTATCAGCGTTTTTTGATAGGATGAGGTTAGAATTACTATGGCGAAAGCCGAAAGGTATTTTCTGTAAGACCATAACGAACTGAAATTCATTATTTTATTGCGGGTGTTAACAACTATTACAATTATCTAACACCGCAAAGCATAGCGTATCATCAAAGTACAGTTTTTCTAAAGGCAGTTTCGATTAAGCGTCTAAAAAGTCGAGAACGTTCTTCTGTAAGTGTATTTTCTTAGAACACCTTTTCACATCTTATCGCACATTTTATAACGACGGAAAAATCTCGGTTTTACGGAATAATATTTTCATGTATACAATCTTTTATTAAACAATGTATTTGTGTTTTTGTATTCAATCAAATTCTCATTCGGTATTCAATGTTAAATTGTAATCTGCTTGAAACGCTTGCTGTTGAAATAATATTAAATAGTGTGATTCCATCAAATAGTTTTAAAGTATACTGGTTCATCGCTGAGCTCAGAAATTTAATTGGAAAACCAAACGTCACCTGTTCAATATACTTTATAGATTAGATTTCTGTTGTATGAAGGTATGTGTATAGCTACCCTTTTTTTGATATTTAAATTTAAAAAAAAATCGAATGTAATTTAATACCCACAGTCGATATAAATAAAAACCCTTACAGTATCCTGTTTCAATGGATTAAATTTAACTACATCATATGGTCATACGTTCTGTTATTCAGGATTGTTTTATTCACAGAAATGTTTTATTGTTCGCATGTTTAACACAAAGTCTGAAATATACTCACTAAAAGGTCAACCTAAATTATTAGTCTTTTATACTATTCTAATTTACCAAATGTATTTTTAGACTTTTTTCCATTGCGAAATTTCACAACAATATTCAATTCAGTGCACGAATAAGCAAACTATATTTACCTTTTGTATGAATTAGTTATTGGGGTCTCAATTGTCTTGTCGATACTGTTTGGCACCATAATTATCAAACAATAAAGAATGGTTACAATCATTTAAAGTATTTTTTTTTTGGTCATAATTTTGATAATGATAGCTTAATATAAAACATTTTAAGCTAAAATGGAGTGTTTCGTAAAATTATATTAATATACCAATAACTTTAATATTATCGTTACTATTCGATCTGAAAATAAAATATAAATGTAATAAAAAAGATTGGCCAATATTTTTTTATTTACACACGTTTGAAAAATAAATCATCTATGTTACGAGAAACGTGTTAAGCGTTAAAAAATTTCTAGTGAAATATCTAAATAATGGTGGTTACTTGTTATAAATCATCTTATAAAAATTCTACTGAAAAAAAATTAAAACCCCATTTAAAAAACCAACCACCATTAAATATGAATATTAGACAAGTAAATATGAATTATAAAGGAAAAACTAATATTAATTAAGTTTTATTCATTTTTGTAGTTTGAATTGTTGCACACTAAGTACATTATAATACCACCTTAAACATATCTGAATAATTAATGTGTTGTGTTTGTTAATACATATTAATTGGGTCTTATAATTTTTTTTATATATATATAATATATTTTATACAAATCTTATATAATCTGTAAATAGTCATTTTACAATATGCACAAGAGATTAATTATATTATGCATTCAGGATTCTCTAGTGAATAAATCATCCATTGACGGAAATTCGTAAGTCATCCGGCGTTGAGTGTTTGACCATAGTTGCTTAGAACGTCAATACTCCATTTGAATTTTAAACGTATTTTTGGGTCATATGAGGTACTACGATCGGATATGGTAGATATTGAAGGATCGAGGTGGTCAGATAAGTTGGAGTGGAAGAAGTTGTAGAGATTTTGGCGAGCGTTTTGAACTGTTGTAATGAAGATGTAATTTATGAAGTGTATATTATTAATTTGGAACATAAAAATGTGCTTAGATTATTTTATATAGGTATTTGGACTGTTCTAGTTTGGATTAGATTAGAATGGATTCGATTGATTCAGTTTGGGGGTTTGGATATGCTGATCCCTAGAGTTGGATGTCATATGATCATGCATGTTTATGTAAGAGTATTTTATTATTATGTGCAACGCAATTAAATCTTAGTATAAGTCGATGTTGACGGAATCGGTTGTTGAAAGCTGGTGGTTCGATTCAGGTATGGGGAAGACACAATATAGTCAACCGTGGCGATGTATGCAGATGATACCGCCTTTATTAAGTCCTATATACTATATAGCGAACATAATTTATGAGAGTTATTTAAATAAAGTCCGATCCTAAGTGCCTGTCTTTCAAATAAAATACGAACACGAGCTAGTAAAAATTGGGGGGGGGGGAAGGTTTTAAGTTTAAAAATGAGGCAATTTTACAAATATTAGGATCTGGGTTATGATGCACATCATTATAGTTTTTTTTAAATACTGTAATGTCTCTGTCATCATAACTTATTTAAAACCAAGGTATGCTCAATTTTAAACGTTCTGTAGTTTTTTCGTAACGTAATGACTCGAATACATTGATGATCATAGACATCGTATGTTTACTCATTATTAATGTATATTCTTTAAATTATACTGATTGACTCGGATTCTTATGATTAATGTTCAAATTTCTAAAAATCCATACAAAAATCGATACGTTGGATCTCCTAATAACAAAAAAAATATTTTCTATTTTAAACCTAGGAAAGTGTTTTTAACCATTCACATTCATAACGTAATTGATACAATCGTATTTCACGTAGAAACATTTAAAAGTTTTCTAAACTTAGATAGGTAGCGAAACTCTCAAGATCGATTCTAAGAACGTCAAAATAATAACATGTCCGTGGGAAGCTTTTCATGCTGCTTCATTTAAATGGTATTGCAATGTGAATCTGCAAACATATGAACCTATTTACTTAATACTTGTAAAATTCTTTAATAGCTGTTGTAGTTTTCCGAATCATAGCAGAAGACAAGCTTATTTTACTCGATGAAAAGTGATCGGGTTTTTGTGAAAATCGTTAACTTTTTGCGAAATTATATTGACGTTATATCTATACGAAATAATGTTTATGCAAATGATGCTATAGTTTTTGAGTTTAAGTGTTCATTGTTAACAAGTATTTATAGGGAACTGCAGTCGTTCAAAGTGTGTAAGCTTGTACTTTAGTCTTAACATATTATTATGCACAACAGAGTATTACTCTAAAACATATATAGTATAGATACCTACCTTTTTGATTTAATTCCACGACGGTCGTTATTATTACGCGTTCGTCAATCCATTTTCCACCGGTAAAATAATACATCCGAGCATCACTGTATATTCGACTTGAAACGCTATAACTTCACTTCGACGTTTCCATCGCACGATTACTCTGAATTAATTATAATAATTATTATTGTGCGAAATAGTTCGCATACATGATAGAATACAACACTCACTAGATTACGTACAATGCGTATTATAATATATGGTCTACTGAGTGATTAGAAAAACATTGGTGTCATTTGTTTTTTCGGTGGCATGTGTGAGGAACGAGTTTTCTGGATGTTACGAGACAATGGCGATTTTTGAAAATCCATTTACCGCGAGACAACAGGAGCAGCAAGAGTATCAGGAGTAGAATGATGAGGAGGCGTCGCCGTCTTAATCGAATTCCAAGAGACCCTGCACCGGAGTCGATAAATTATCATCTGGCGACGGCGACGACGACTACGACGGCGGTGCCCGACGGTCCCGAAGAGATGAAAAATTACAAAAAAACATAATATCTCGACGAAAATATAAAAAAATGTATAAAACACGGTGGAAGGGGTTACGTTTTGTCCTGATCGTCGTCGTTTCGCTTGTACATATACACATACATTATACTACGTACGTATTATATGTGTGTACACGTACCGCGTGACTTATTGCCAATCCAACGGTGAAAATAACCACTTTGATCACTCTTCTTTCGGGACATTAAGCGCATTGTACACACACACACGCACACCCGGGTACGCACAAGAGGTGTCTCTCTCGACCCCGCTCAGTACCCGCCGACCTCTGGCGGGGTGAAAAAGCGTTTTTTCCCAGCGAAACGGCTGCGGGTGTTATGTGCTGGAGGGGGGGGGGTGTATTTTCCAAAGCTATTAAACACCTAGCGCGTGTCGTCGGGTTCGGCGCGACAGACGTACACGCACGCACTCACACACGTGCGAAGATGATAGATGATCTATAATATAATACACCATATATATCGCCTGCATACGAAACGTAGTTTCGACCGTAGATTCCACAGTCTTATTCCGAATTTACCTATACAGCTGCGTACGCAATAATATCATATTATATATAATATCGTGTATACTAACGTGTTGGCGAGGGTTTTGGGGAGGGGGGCATACGTGTAGGTACACCCATATGAAATGTACATTGTACAACCATATTGGTACAGGGTGATTCACCAATCATGCTCACCCCATCAAGTTCTATATTTCTATAACTAATAATATAAGGATTTGTGTTATTTAACTTTGCGAACTAAGGGTAATAATATATTGGTCTATGAAAATAAGTTTTGATTTTTGAAGATATGAGGGGGTTGAAAATTTTAGCAATTCATATAAATTCATCGACATAATATTTTATGGTTAAAATTTTTATTTGGGTACATGAACGTTTTCAAAAACTATTCACTAAATTACAGGGAAATAGAAGAAATCTCTCAATACAGAAGTCTGTACTTCCACGAAAAATTCCTTTAGTGGGACAAAAAATCTCAAGAATCATAAAATTTGAAATGGCCGTGTTTTAGTATGGTATAATATTTTTAAAATTCCAAAAATTTGAATAAATGTACTATTAAACGAAAAAATGCGGGGATGAGCAATGAGTCGCCCTGTATACTGCACACGTCAGTGTGATGTATTTATACGGATACGATCGGCTGTACATACATACGCGTTATACATCGTCGTATACAAACGCGCTCGTCCCCGTGTGTGCTTGTGTGGGCACGTATAATATTCGCATACAATATCGATCATCTGCCAGAAGCGTCACTTAACCTAAAACGCTTTTTGCCAGACCGTGTGCGCTCCCTCGCCCGACCGACCACTGCTCACATACTACGGTACCCCCCCGTACGAAAATATAAACATATTTATATGATACTATTATTATTATTATTATTATTATCATACGCACGCGTTACTCTTTACCTAATCGCACTGTACCACGAAACCCATCCTCCAACCCTTGCCGCTCGACCGGCCTCCGACCCTCATCACCCCCCCTACAACGCCCATCCGGACTCGGAGTCCGCACCTCGACCGCTGTGTAATACGTTACATGTACCTAGGTAGGTGCACGTCACCGCCGCCGTCGTCGTGACGGTCGGCTTTTAACAGTTTTCGAATAAACTCGCCGCCGTGTACCCGAGACCCACGTCCAAACTTACGGCACACCGAATTTTTAGGTCGACTTTCGTGCGCTAATCCGATGGAAAATGTCACGCGAGAAATGATTTCGCGGCCAACATCACTCTTGCGGCGCGCCGTAAATCTAATGGACTTGCCGCCGTCGCCGCCGCCCTCTCCGTCATCCACGTCGTACATAGTATAAATAATATATTATAATAATACATCTCCTGCAGCTGTGTCACGAAAAAAGACGTTTCACTGTATCTGTTCTGAGCATATTTTTAAATATTTTACACCGTTGTGCTGGTTTTGTCGCATTACAGCGTGATCAGGTTTATCCGCACATACGCACTTACTTACGTATATATTATAATATTATTTTATTGTTATGTATTTTTATCGTTTCTACAATACATACAAAATTAAAACTTCACTGGTGTATTTACTGTTTTTGTTTTTTTATTATATAGGTGGTAATATTATATTAATGCTAGTCATTATTTAATCTATTTAACTAGTCATTAAACAATGTCAATATTATTACTTAGGTACGTTATTTCTATTAAGTCTCTCCGATCTTAACATAAGACTAGTTCTAGTTTCTTAGTACAAGTTGGCATTATTTTGTAGGAAATTAACATTTTTAGTATTGAATCACTTTTCATTTTAAAGCATATACATTTTTAATACATTTAGTTTATAAGAACTTTAGTATAATTTAATTTGTTTTTGCTTCCACTTCATGCCTATTTTAATGAATTCCATCGTCCAGGTTGTCTGACTGCACATACTAAATGTTGTTCAATTATTGGTTCGCTTATTTTATAAATAGGTAACACTTCTCTAAGTGATTTTTTTTCAAACCCAAGTACTTTTATGGGAATCTATACTCACCAGTTCTGCAATAATTTCAATTTCTACTTTTCCGACAGAACTTTTAAAATACTACACTCTATTTTAGTTGTATAATTCCTTATCATAAAAAACGCAACCTATATTTCACAATTTCAGCGTAATGTAAACCAAAAATTTGTTTAAAAAAATTTAAAATTCATAATTAATTTTGTTTCCGAATACAATTCAGAAATCAAAAGGTTTTATTTAAGTTTACTTTGACATTGTTCTCAAATTATAAAAAAACCAACTCCCAAAATAAGTTTAAATCAGCTGAGGTTAATTTTATATTGTTAGGATTATTTTTAATCTTAATTTTTGGCAATTTTCACTTGAAATTAATTTTGAATGTTTAATAATTGGTACACTTAAGACTGATTGTTATGAAGTTTCAAAAACTTATTAATGAAACTTATTATTAAAAGTCGGAGTTTGAACGTATATTGTAAGACAATATCTAAGGGTGAGTTTTATTACTAGAATTATCATTCTACTGTTTTTTCGGTGTCACATAAATAGTAATTTTGAATATAAATAAACTTAATTTCTATTTTACATAAATATTAATGTGCTCATTACAAAGTGTATTGTTAAAATAACAAGTTTGTTTCCATACAATCTCGAGGAGAATTTAAAATAAATCCTCAAACAAAGTATACGTTTACTATAATATTACCTATAATACTCCTACATTTTTCCGAAAGTCAAACATCTGAAATTACACATTTTCTTTGTTGAAACTTTGAGTAGGTACTGCCGCCGCTCCTACCACCGTTAACAGTCTCCAGGCTGCTAACATCAATACGTTTTTTGAATCGAATGTTTGTTTAAGAATTCCGTTCAGTCTGAGATTAGCTATCTTTAAATCAGAGATTTTAATAAATATTTATATATCTATAGGCTATTATAGTACGTATGCTGTGTTTGATGTATGCACTGACTGTTTCCATATTTTACACATATTGTAACAATACAAATATTAGAGAACAAATCTCTTCTGCAACATTAAATTCGGTACGTTTTTTAAAATTGTTGACAACGTTTTGAACGTGTCTTAGTTAACGTTCAGTGTAAGTCTTAATGAGATACATTTTGGGAAGGTAAAATGTTGAAACTTCTAATTAAGCGCTTACCAAAGTATGCTAGTGTGAATACCTACGGTTTGGTTTATTTTAAATTTTAATGTCTACCCATAGCTAACCCAACTCAACTGTATTGTATAAAGTACACCATGGTTTGTAATCAAATCAAAATTACAGCGCAGGCTCAATTAATACCTATATTGAGATATATTTCAAACGAATCTGAATAGTTTATTATTTTCGTATAATATTTGATAACCACGATAATATGTGAAAATTATGGTGGAACTTCGGGATTGCCAAAAGACAAACCACACAACTGTTCTCATCAGATCATTATATAACGGTTCCATCGTTATTCGCAGTATGATAGTATACTTTGATTTCCATTCAGTTCATCTCACTTCAAAAGAATACTCACTCCGACACATCATGTACCTACTACTACGGTAATGATATGCACGAAATAAGTACTTATAACGATATGGCTTCCAATAATTGATAGTGTATAAATAAGCGAAGCCATCTAAACATTTATTCAAAGGCGAACTGACTGTATATAATGCAAATTACATGTCCCAAGTATCTATGTCAACTTTTCATAAAGTATTTGTCAAACTTAATTATTATTAGTATGTATTCGTTCGTATAAATCCAATTATAGTATAATTTATGTAATGTAGTTACGTTGTAAGAGATGCATGATGGACGGTGGTATGTATTTTACTTTGAATTAAAATAAACAATAATAAAAAACTACTGTGACCCGGATTTTGATGATAATCTCACAAATAAGCTACCTAATCATTCACGTTATACTAACCATTAAAGGTTTCCATCAGTATTAAACTGAAAACAAAACACAGAACAGTGATATCAATAAATAGTGGTCAAAAAGTCGTAGAGATCGTCTTAAAAAGTTTGTATACGACTGACTTCACGCGTACCTTTCGAGGATTGTGTGATTCTGAGCATAATATGCTTTCACAATCGACATGTCTATTACGGTTTTATTATGTCGAATGGTTTTTATTTTTTTAACTTAACAACACTAGTTTTATTTTTTTTGTTGGATAAATAATCGAACTTAATCGCGTAATTTAATCGTTTTATTAAGGTTGAAGTAACATTCGATTTTTCCAGTTATCCGATAACATTCTGTCGTTATCTAATCCAATGAAAATAAGCCGTTTACAAGTCGGTTCATTATATTCTTATTTAGTAGAATCTAAATATATCAACGGTGGCAGTATCGATCAATTTATAGGGAAAAACTTAAATATTTTACTCAAAGCGCTCGGATTAAAACCATTAATCGTACTAATAACCATCAACATGAACTGCGGGAGCGAAGGAAAATTTAAAAAAAAATGAAGAACAGTAAAGAAGAGAATTATAATATGGTACAACTGTGACAAACTGTTATTAAAACAATATTCTCCTGACAAAGTTTCATAACTCTAATGAAAAACAACGTTTTTGTTTTTTTCATCGTCCAATGAATAAATTAACTATATTTATTATTATTATATACTGTCATGGTGTCTTGCAGTACTCTTTCACGCTCTCGGGCAATATCGAGAAACGAACAAACTTTGGCACGCCGTTCAAGCGTCAGCGCAATAATGACTTGCAAGCCGAGACATCGAAGAGGGTTACCCCCCCCCCCCGGTGTCTGTCTTCCACGAACATTATTTTACCGCCAATCACGTGGCGACTCAAGTCCGCGGGTACCCCGATATCTTCACTGCTCTGCCGATTCGTCAATCCCTGACCGGAAATCGTCGCGGGCGGCTCGCTTCGGTCTTGTCATCGATACTAAAATATTATAATGAAGCCTAGTGAAATGTAGCCCTTATATCTCTGCCCTTGCAGTTCGACACAATTTGTCATTGTTAACTTATCCGAAATCATCGAACCTCCAGCGATATTCACGAAACTTGAAGTTCATAATATTATGATATTCGTTATTATTTGTGAAGCGCTCACAGATTTGGTTTTGGGTTTCTAGACACTGTCGTTAAGTATTGTGAGGTTCATTATCACTCCTCTACACGATTAAAATAACGGGTGTCCTGATTGAGGAATCAACGCAGGTACAGTCAACACTGTGATAGCCAGATACTTTAGATCGTCGCGGTACCTCCTACAGTCCTACCACAATGGGGGGGGGGGGGGTTTGCATAAATAAATGTTTTTTTTGAAAATCCTAATTTCAAATATGGCTTACACGGGAATTTCGTTTTGACGAACGAAAATCGAATAATTTTTTTGAATTTAAATCTATCGACGTGTTGTAATCTCAAACAATATTATAAATCTTATGATATATGTAAACATTTGTTTGAATAGCTATCGCTGGTTGTGCACTTAGTAATATTAATAATTATTATTATCAAGTACAGCTGCAGCAGCAGCTACAAATATATTGTCGTTAATATATATCGTCCGAAGGAGTGTCGTTGTCTTCTCCAGCTCGACGGTAGTAAATAAAAAGATAGGAGGATATAGGTGGACACTGTCATGGGTTTCGTGGGCTTGAGAAATCGTATTATTAATATTTGTATCATTTTTATTTTCACCCCCTCGCGCGTGGCGTCGCTCCGGAGTAAGCGGGGTGCGCTCTCAAGCTACGGTGCCAAAAAACGGCGCCTTGTCGTCAGCCATTAGAGGCGCAGATGGTTTTAAGTTTTGAGAGACGCGCGAAATACACCAGTCGACAGACTGTGTATAGTGTCCATTTGTCAAAATAATAATAATACAATATATATATATTTATATTGTATGTATATAGCAAGTACAAAACTCTTTTAGTTCTTTTAACTCTATACACCGGCCTCAGTCCAACCGATTCCACCACACTACCCTCTCCCCAACCACCACCCATACTATAACACTAACGGTTTCCGTATTATTATTTCGTTCGGTTTTTCACTCCTCCGGACATAATCTCCCGTTTAAGACTCTTTGTGTCTTCATTAAAAACGAGTTTTTCTTTCCTCCCCCCTCCACTCCGTAGTCTTTATAACGGTGGCAGTTTATATAGTCGGTTTCTGTCTCCCTTTCACTCGCTGCTTTCGTAGTTATTTCCGACGACATTAATTTTCTTCGTTTGACCGAAAGCACGGCGAGAAACTTCTAGACCCCGCGAAACTCTTTTAGCGGTCCGTCCCTTCCCCCACAGTTCTTGACACTCCGAAACAAACGTCGCCTCGCATATTTTTAGTCAATCAGCCGCGTACAAAATACGTCGGTTGATTAGGTTCTGGGACCGCATCGCAATCACTTACAAAGTCCGCGAGTTGTTGTCGGGGCCTTTATTTTTATTAGCCCGACTCGCGACCACTTATACTTGTGGTTCACCTATCGTACAATTAGAATATTTGTCATTGGATATATCAGTATGTGTCTGCCGACATGTCGTCCACGCTATAAATCTGTGTTTTTTCAACATTAGAATTTAATTTGTCTTCCAATCAAGTTCGATTTCGCCAGTGTATTAATAATATTTGCTTCGTTGCAATAATTATAAATTTGGTTTTTTTCCACGCAATAAAATTTATTTGAATTGTTAAAAATGAACCAAACAGTATTATATGCTGCCAGACTTCTCCTTACGATGACGATTTGGATTTACAATCTCATCTAAATTTTTACACTATTGTTTCAACTAATATTTTTTATTTAAGTTTGTATTTTGTCATTAGTATTTGTAATGATTGTAACTACAGGAAGCTACTAGCCCGTATTTTTTTATAAATAAATAAATGTAATATACTTGAATGATTAGGATAGATATTACCAATGTAATACAACCAAAACAGAATAAAAGCACAATAAAATTTACTCATCTGCTTGCTCCAGTGGCGTATTTGAGACTTCACCTAGGGGGGGGCGATATTAAGAGGAGTAAACCGCCCTACCAATTAAAAACATTTTTTTTAGACATATAAAAAAACAAAGCATTTTTATTATTTAATTTAGCACTTTTATTAAAGAATTTTTATTACAAAACAAAATCTATATTTCTTTTTTTAAGACTTGTGAATCGATCAATTACATCATCAACATTTATTTCTATAGATCTGTGAATGTTTAATAATGCCAACCCTGTAAGCCGATCCTGGCCCATTTTTGATCTCAGCCAAGTTTTTAACCTATTGACAAAATAATATAAAGTAGCAGATATGACTAATATAAGGATATAAATAATAAGAAGTGGAAAAGCCAAAAAGTGGATGTGTGAAGTCGAGGAGAGTAGTAAACGAAAATAACAAAGAGAGAATGTAACTACTATTACTCAAAACTAAATACAGAGCAATTAAGCATATGGCACATTCCGAATAATGAAAACATTTGTTTCAAGGTTGTTAGTAAGGCTTTATACAGTCGAGTTGCGATAACTCGAAAAACTTGACAACTTGATTTTTTTTTTTATTCCCCTAGAACCTTGTTTGCGTATATAAAATATAGCGTGCACGGGGATACGGGATGTTAAATCAGTTGCAAGTCGCAAGTGTACGAATAACGATTGTATGGCGAACAGGCGAACGGAACAGTCGAACAAACACAACACATTTTCATAAATATCATATTTAATTTTTCATAGATAAGTATCAGATAAGTTATCAGTTTATCACAATAACGAAATGACCCATCGTGACCATTAATTAGGTAACCATTTCGACAGATGACGTTCCGTTCCATCATTCGTTTGGTACGACTACGTCACCCAGTCCTCGGGCCAAATGTTCCATCTTTGCGTACCATAGAGCAATCACTAATCAGTAATCCGGTTGTATTATGTATTATCAGTTGACAGTTATCACAAAAATTTCTCATCCAAAAAAAATTATTTACTTATTAATTAAAATATTTAGAAACACTTATAAGTTCAACAATCATAAAATATTATTTTCAAAGATCTCTCGGGGGGG